>NW_023270446.1:0-30438 GCF_011800145.1 Mirounga leonina | reverse complement strand
GGGGGGTGGACAAGGAGGCAGGACACAGCCTCAAGGACATGATTGATGAGCAGACACCAGTTGTTTCCACACAGGAAAGTGAGCTGTGGACACGATGTTAGGAGCTTTTGTCACTTTCTCATTGACTTTTGAAGAGTCCCATAAAAGGTTCCCAAACCCTGTTTCTGTGAGTTAGGAATGTTGCCACCAGGAGGCAGCAGCATACAGGGTTACATTTTCTAGCAGACAACTAGAAGAGCGGAAGAAAAGCCATTAGAATCCCTTTCTACAGAAAATCAAATCACATATAAATCTCTGTCATTATCATGAAAGCTGATACTTTTGTGCACACTGAGGCAGAGAGAGCGTGAACACCCCAGGCTTAGAGGAGGAGGCTGTGCTGAGATACAGGTTGAGTTCAGGCAAACAGGACTTGAAGTCCCAGCTCTGCCTTTGATTAACTATGTGATCACGGGGAAGTTAAATCTAAGGTTGTTACAATGGTTAAATGAAATATGTGCCTGGTCCAAGGTCGGTAAGTGAGAGTTGTAGTTAGATCTTCTATAGATCTTCCAGTTTCCCTCTAACAATTTCTTTCTATAAAGAAACATTAAATCATGCATATGAAATTGGAAACTCTTTGGGTTTGTGCATAGCTCAAAGGCTTCAAGGTACATTCATGACAAAGTTCCAGTAACTTCTCTCATGCCCATTACAACTTTACCTAGGGAATCATTTTGTAAGCTGGCCTCTTTCATCACATGGAAAAGCCTTCAGAGAAGAGCCTTCTAGAAGGCTCCAATCTAGAAACTAGTAAAGGGTCTATAGAAGGCGTTAAGTGTGTCATTTCCTTGATTAAAACAAATTAATGGCTCCTTACTGCTTAAGGAATAAAGTCCATGGTACTTAGCATGGCATATGAGGTCCACCTCACCATCCAGTCATGCCCGTGTAGACACTTAATACTATGCTCCAGGAATTTGATCCAGATGCTCCACAGTGTGCTCCATTAGTATGAGGCTTAATAATAAATAGTTTGATGGACTAGAAGTTAAAATACTGTGGATACTGAATCCATGCTGCTTTAATATAGTTTTGTAGAATCAAGAGTATCCCTGTTTTAGCATTACAGTCCTTTCCATTGCAACAGAATTCTGAGGAGAAAATAATTTCCAGAGCCAATTGGCATGATAAGGACTGTGCAGACCCAGTGCAGGTCCTTTGGGTGGGTCTTGGCTTGTGAGGAGCCATGTTGAGAAGTGCTCTTGTGGCCACATTGGTCACAGTGTTCTCTGACTTCATGACACAAACTGCATGCACTTCTGGGTGCCATTGCTCAGGCTTTGCTTCTGCCTCCAGTGGCTTTTCCCACTTTCCTTACCTTCTCGTCTACCAACCAGGAAGATCCTAACTCAAATTACTTCTTCTCTGAAGGCTTTTCCATCCCCCCACCCCTGCCACAAGCTATCATTTCTTGTCTCTGCTTGCTTTATGAATACTGTTCTTATCATTCTCATTCATTCAACACACATTTGGATGCTAGAGTGATCACATCATCTCATAATTAGATTATATGTCAGTCATTAGGCAGGATGCTGACTGCCTACAAGGACCATTTCTGAATTTTCTTTGTACTCCCAGAGCTTAGTATAGAAGTGAGCACAGAGTAGACATTCCATAAATGTTGGCTAATTGTGAACTAAAAAATTGAAAATAAAGATCAGAGTGTCATGGACCATGAGAATCACATCAGAAGACTATAGATGGGTCTGATGAGAGGAACAGGAAGGAAAAGGGGAAGAAGAAGTGGAGAGTCTACTGTAAATCTCCAAAAAGCACATGGACTTTGGAGCCAAAGAACAAATTGTTCCATTGTTCTGGCAGAAGTTGCCAGCACCCATTTCCCAGTAGATGTGGGCACCAGGATCCTTTGTCCCCAGTGAATTTCACATTTGTTATCACATCCTAATCTTTGGATTCCATCAGCAAAGCCCCTAATCACTTTTTAAATTGACTGCAGAGTGGATATTAAAGGCCGTAATTCTTGCCAGGAGGAAAAACAAACAGAATCCATGGATATGTAGGGGCACAAGTTGGTTCAAGGCTAAGAAGCCCACGTGCCTACAGGTGAAAAGTTCAGGGAGATCGGGGTGTAAAAAAGAGACGCAATCTCGCTCTGTGTGTCCCAACCCTTGAGTGTGCCACTGTGTCCTGGTATGTCTGTGGGCCACTAAAATCAGCACCATGAAAATCCTGGTCTTGGTCTTGATTTGTCTACACCTCTCAGAGGGTGTGGAAAGGTGTGTATGGGGATTCAGTTTCACTGTGAGTTTCAGCCCTAAGGGAGCATCACAAGCTAGGGTAAAGCAAAGGCCTTCCCCTGCAGATCTCATGGAAAGGCAGGCAGATTGTGTCTTGGTACATGAACCCAAAAACCACAGGGACCCTAGACTTGAAATGGATGATGATGATGATGATGATGATGATGATGATGATGATGATGCTGTGTGTATGTGTGTGTGTGTATTAGTAAAGGTGGGTTGGTGTTTTGTTAGCCAAGAAGGAAGGATGTACAATATCTATAAAGCTTAGAGGAGGGACTGGGAAGGAACAGGTATTTATTCTGTGGAAAGAGTGTATGTAAGCAGGAAACCCCAAATATATGTTATAGTGGATTTTCAGGCTGGAAATGCTGAAGTGACTGCAGAACTTGCTAAAATCCAGAAGGATTTCTTTTTTTTTTTTTTTTTAAGATTTTATTTATTTATTTGAGAGAGAGAATGAGATAGAGAGAGCATGAGAGGGGGGAGGGTCAGAGGGAGAAGCAGACTCCCTGCTGAGCAGGGAGCCCGATGCGGGACTCCATCCTGGGACTCCAGGATCATGACCTGAGCCGAAGGCAGTCGCTTAACCAACTGAGCCACCCAGGCGCCCCAGAAGGATTTCTTACAAGAGGCTCTTCTTGGGTAGAAGTAGGTTTAAAAACGCCAGATCAGATCACTGAAGTGATTTCTTTAACGGGGAAGGTGAAGCTCACTCCTTTTGTTTGCCCTAATCTCTGCAGAATCATTCTGAAGAAAGGCAAGTCCATCCGCCAGGTGATGGAAGAGCGGGGTGTATTAGAGACATTCCTGAAGAACCACCCAAAGGTTGATCCAGCTGCCAAGTATCTTTACAATAATGATGCTGTTGCTTATGAACCCTTCACCAACTACCTGGATGTAAGTGAAAGGGGAGGTGGTATCCATAACCCTTGGCTAATAACCATTCTTGGATACTTACCTAGACCCCTAGATTTTGGACTTTTTACTAAACCTAAGTCTCACCTTCCTGTGGAAAGTCTCTGATCAAGTTATGAGTTGGTACCACTTAACACTATTGTATTCCCTTTCCTTCCTTCTTCTCATTACTGGCTCATTCTCTGAAGCTCCATTTATGTGGTTAAGAGATCCACAGTGACCATATTCAAGTCAATTGAGAGAGCCAAAGGAAGTCCCAGTGATGGGCTGCAGGGGAAAGAAGGACAGCACATGCCAAGCTGCCAGGCAAAATCTCCAGTGGCTCCAGATGACAGATCTCCCCGTTTGGAAACAAACACTGGTACTCAGAGCAAGTATTTGAGTGTTCTTGAGGCTGCAGTGTCTGCTCAGGGCATCTCAACACACCGGTGTCCTATGGACTGTCCTTAGTGAGATGTTACATGAGTGTCAGATCTAGAAGCCACCTTAGGGATCTCCTATTTCGACTTCCACTTTCTATAGATGGTGGAAGGAGAGGCAGGTAAGTGACATGACTGGCCCGAATTCACTTAGAACTTAAACTGTGTCTCAGTGAAGTTCTCTTCTTGCTTTCCATGCTACTTCTCATTACTAAACCAAAGTCTCACCTTCCTATGGATTTCCTAGCACCTTAGCTACTGTGTGACCAGAGGGAGGGGAATGGTGGGGAAATATCTAACACTGGAAGAAAAGGAAGGATGTGTGTGTGTGTGTTTATGTGTGTGTGTGTGTTTGTGTGTGTGTGTGATGTGGGGAGGGGTTTGGGCACTGGGAATGGAGAAAAGGTGATTGCTTTTCCAAGTGTGCATGTTCTGGCATAGCATGGTAAATCCATGGTGTTATCACCTGATACAAAGTGGAAAATGCTTTGGAAGAAGAGACTGGCTTGCCAGACCAATTCTCACCTAGTCAAAGTCTTGCAATTAGGGACAAAAATGGGCAATATCAAGGGGATCTGGCTCTAGATGTGAAGGAGAACTTCTGGAAAGAGAAAAATATAATTTGTCCAAATGTGGTTTATAGTGAGTCTCTGTCTTCCCCATCCTTAGGACAAGGCTTGGCTATTAAATGAGCGTGACAAACTTTTCTTTGCAGTCCTACTACTTTGGAGAGATCAGCATTGGGACACCGCCACAAAATTTCCTGGTCCTCTTTGACACAGGCTCCTCCAACCTGTGGGTGCCCTCTACCTACTGCCAAAGCCAGGCCTGCTGTGAGTATACCACCATCACCACCCACCCATGGATAGTAGCAGAGGCCAGGGCAGAGTCAGGATTGAGCACAATCTCAGCATCCAAGTCCAGAGTTCTTGGTGCATACCCATGATCTCATCCTCCTTAAATTGAGACCATGTGGAAATCTTGCCCTTGGTCTACATTTCACAAGTGCTACAGTTCTGGAGAGAGACAGCAGAAATAGACCAAGGCTTCTGTTCTTTTCTACATTGTTCCCTTTCCTCAGCTTTCTCCTGTGGGCCCCAATTCCTGTCACTTTGAGTTGAGCCATTCCTCAGGAAATGGAAGGAAGGGGCAACATCTGTTTGCCAAGGGGACAGACTTTTCTGGGGCTACAGATTGTCTTCAGCACAAAGGATCTGAGGCTGAGGCCCAACCCCAGGCTTGGTCTGACAGTCTCAGGCCATCAAGGATAAGTGTCCTCCAAGTATTTCGGAAAATGTGTTGACATTAACTTTCCATTCTATCTTTGCACAGTCAATCACAACAGGTTCAACCCCAGCAGTTCCTCTACCTACAGAAACAATGGGCAAACCTATACACTGTATTATGGAAGTGGCAGCCTGACTGTGCTCCTGGGATATGACACTGTTAATGTAAGTGTTTTATGGGCATAATTTATATTTCCAGTTCTCTGATACTCTGGGTGTTCCTCTGAGGAGGCTCCTCTCCCTCGTGCCTTCAGCCTGGTGGAGTCTGAAGAGCAGATCAGAGGACAAGACCCTTCGTCCTGTGGTTCCTCTGTGTCTGAAAGAGAGAGGGATGGTGAGAGGGGAGGAAGGAGCTGCCTGATCATGTGTATTGTGGGAACTCATGCTCTTCTCCTTGTCTCCATAGCCAACCAACCTATCAGTATGGTGGGGAGCTCATTCTGGGAGGTGTGGACTCCCAGTTTTATTTTGGTGAGATCGTCTGGGCTCCTGTCACCCGGGAAATGTACTGGCAGATTGCCATCGATAAGTAAGTACAGGGGAAATTTCCTGTGGATTATGGACACCCCTAGGATGTTCTCCAGTGTGACAATATTTCCTGTTCTTGCACTGGCACACACTTCTGAAAGAATCAGCAAACCCTCAGGCTGATTGTTCCTGGAGCTCAGTAGACCCTGACATGTAGCTCTTGACTAAACTTTTTGACTTGGTCACTGAAACTTGTCATTTCAGCAGGTTGGTCATTCCTAGGCTTCTGTGAATCCATGTCTTTGTTCCTGGGAGCTTCATTATCCCAAGTAGCACAGTCCTACCAAGTCCTTCATCAGTAAAAGTAACAGCTCTCATTGATGTTTTTGATGTGCCAGAGACTGTGCTAAATATTTTATATATATTATTGCATGTATATTCCACTACAACAGTATGAGGTGGTCAGTAGTTTATTTCATTGTGTAGATAAAGGAATCAAGCCTCAGAGGTTCAGTAACTTATCCAAAGTCACACATTTCACAAATTTCCAAATTTGAGCCCAAGCATATCTGTTCCCAGAGCTTAGTACCATGAATCGGTTACTTCTACACTCCAACCCTTCAGGAAATTTCCATCACCTCCATTTAAAGATACACTTCTTTGGCCTTTGCTCAAGACCATACAACAGCTGGGCACTACCTATCGCTACAGCCTTCCCACCACTTCCTGGCGTGCAGCACAGACTTCACCACGTCCTTGCACCTTGCCATGACTCTTTTGCCTCTTCTCTTTTGACTATATCACCTGAAGCCCCTCATGTCCTGTGCACATCCTTTGGAGACCAGATAAATTCCTACCTCCCCCCAAAAGACCTCTCAGGGACCCAATCTCTCTTTCAGTCCCATAGTATTACTGGCTTGTGTCCCAACATGTCTCTCTTCATCTGTGGGTAGACACAGTGGAATCACCCCAATGTGCATGAGTAGAGAGGTAAGCAGTTGATGTCTGACAAGTAGTTTTTGTGCCTGGAGTAGAGGGGTCTTTTCACTTGGACCAATTGCACTCACCCCTTAAGCATCTCTTCTCAGAATAATCCTTGTCTGACCAACTGCTTCTCACGGCCAGATTAGATCAAGTCCCCTCCTCTCTGGCCTCTTGAATTTCTTTCATGGCACTCACCAGGGCTACAATTAAACACCATTTACGTGTTTCTGTTAAGTTTGTGGTGTCTGTCTTGTTCACCATTACATCCAAGTACCTTGATTCACCAACAGTACCCAAAATATAAATGGACTGAAGAGGAAGAGTAGAGCAGCCGAAAAAGCTGGATGAGGGATCAGGGACTGAATCACATAGGACTACATTATGGAGATCACCAGCTATTGCCCTATGGTGTTGTGGCTTAATGTATGGTGTTGTCTCATGTCCATTAGAATATGCTCTTTAAAAACAGCGAATATAAGTTAGTCCTCTTCATATCACCCTAATTCTTCTAAGAGTGTCTTGTACATAGTAGGTGCCCAATGTGTATTTATGATTTGATTACCAACTTTAGCTATGTTTGGCACTATGTGTTGGGTCTCATATAGGCAGATTAAAGAAGATAAGACACAGTCCCTACTCCCCACAGAGCTCAGTCAGAGCTGGAGTAGTTACCAGAGCAAGACTGAGGATATTATTCCAGTGGTCCCAAAGACACAGATTTATTACATGGATTGCAGTGTCAAGGTATGGCCTGGCTTTTTGGAAGACTCATCTTTTCAGAGCCGCAGGGTTAGGAGATTAGGGAGGATGCGGCACTTATTTATGGCAGAAATGTCTGACTCTCTCTCTCTTTTTTAAAGATTTATTTATTTATTTATTTGAAAGAGAGAGGGGGAGAGAGAGAGCGGGGGGAGGGTCAGAGGGAGAGACAGTCCCGAGCAGACTCCGAGCTGAGCATAGAGCCCAGTGTAGGGCTCCATCTCACAACGCTGGGATCATGACTCAAACTAAAACCAAGAGTCAGACGCTCAACTGACTGCACCACCTAGCTACCCCTAGAAATGCCTGACTCTCTTTGTATTGGTGTGCCCCTCAGGTTTCTTATTGATAACCAGGCCACTGGCTTGTGCTCCCAGGGCTGCCAGGGGATCGTGGGTACGGGAACCTTCCCACTGACTGTTCCCCAGCAGTACTTGGACTTCTTTGTGAAGGCAACAGGAGCCCAACAAGATCAGAATGGTGATGTGAGTAACCAGAAGCCAGGGCTCCTCTGCACATCCAGGCAGCCTCAGCATAGGAGCCTGAGTGCAATGAGTTCATGAGAGACAAGAGGAGGGATTGGGGGAGAACTGAGCTCCTGGTGGAACAGAACACGTGGGGACACATCATGGCCTTTCAGGCATGAACCCTCAATGCAAGGAGGCATAAGGGGAGGGAATAACACCAACTCCAACTGTGAGTATGGGCTGAATGATTGTCGGGAGGGGTGGCTGTTCCATTGCAGGCCCTTGGAACACATCTCACCTTGGTGTGGCACTGTCATTTGACTCTATGAACAGAGCCAGGCATATTGCATTTCTCCATTGCATTTGGGTTTCTTTCTTCCCTAGGAATACTCCTTTGGCTTTTACTCTGAGCAGCCTCCTGTGCCCACCCCTGTTCCCCTATACCCACTTCTGTAGTTTGCTCCTCCTGTATGCAAGAGTCTAGTTTAGTCAGACTAAATCTTGGTCCCTCAGGATGTGTGTGTGTGTTTGTGATGAGTATGTGGATAGGTACACACTTATGTGAGAACATGCTTCACACAGGATGTGCCCATGCTTCTTCTCTGTAAATGGTACTTTCTGGCAGTAGAAATCTGTGTTCTGGAATGAGCCTAACTCCTTGTGGCCATATCAACACAATCAAAATCTCAGAGCTGAGATGTGTCCAAGGAGGCCCAGGAAAGCAAAAGCATCTGGTCGGTGTTGTACCTGGGAATCAGGCTTTGCCTTCCATGCTCTCAACCAACCTCTGCTGGAAGGTCAGGAAGAGAGTCTCACGGGGAATGGGGGACTCGGGCCCTTTGTCTGGGCCCCCAGTCCCCTGACATTCTACAGCTCTGCTTCTCTTCTCTCTCAGTATGTGGTCAACTGCAGCTCCCTACAGAGCATGCCCACCATGACCTTTGTCATCAGCGGGACCCCATTATCTCTGCCTCCCTCTGCCTATGTCTTCAATGTAAGTATGCACTCCAGGCTCCAGGAAAATGGGATTGGATGGGCACAAACAGCTGTTCTGTGTCCCAGCTCACATCTGAGCACCTATGGGGAGTCACTAGTGGCAGGGTTGAGGGTGAACAGGAAGCCAGAGACCCCAGAAGTGTCAAGGAATATAGGGTGGGAAGTTCCGGTAGGGAAAGGCCTCTCCATGCACCTGGTTATATCCTGATGTTCTTTGTCTGCAGAATAATGGCTACTGCACGCTTGGGATTGAGGCCACTTACTTGCCCTCCCCCACTGGGCAGCCCCTGTGGATTCTAGGAGATGTTTTCCTCAAGGAATATTACACTGTCTATGACATTGGGAACAGCAGGATGGGTTTTGCCCTCTCTAAGTAGACTAGCAAGAGGCAGCTGTCTCCACCCTCCTAGCAGAACTCTGGGATTGCCCTACTGTTTCTCTGGGCTGACAGCAGCATTTTAGACTAGTCTGGTCCCTCTGTGCACTAGAATCTTACTTCCTGCAACTAATAAATCAAGAATCTCCAAACGTCCTTGCTGTTCCCTCTAAATGTCTTCTTTGTGTTCTGCTTGTAGTAGTTTATTCTAGATTGAAAGTTAGCAACAGGGGCGCCTGGGTGGCTCAGTTGGTTGAGCAACTGCCTTCGGCTCAGGTCATGATCCTGGAATCCCAGGATCAAGTCCCGCATCAGGCTCCCTGCTCAGCAGGGAGTCTGCTTCTCCCTCTGACCCTCATGATCTCTCTCTCATCTCATTCTCTCTCTCAAATAAATAAATAAAATCTTAATAAAAAAAAGAAAGTTAGCAACAGTTCTTTGGGGGAATCTGTGAATTGCCCAATGGGCAAGAACACAGAGCAGAGGTCTCTGAGTGAGGACCCACACATAGATTTTAAGGACACAGTAGTACCTACATAAAGTACTCTAGTGGAGGTGACCAGCCCTCCCAGCACTCTCCCTTCCAACACATTCTTCTCTCCATTCTTGAATGTTAGAGAAGAAAAAGAAACATTGGAGAACATATCAAACGGGTGCTCTGAGGCCAACTCAGATTACAAAATGGTGTTTCTTCTTGAGGAAAGCAGCACAGTTTTAATTAATTTTTTCTGGTATTTTCACAGACCCCTTTCTTCCCTACTCACTATGGGTGCTCTCAGGTTGTTCACATATGTACTTTACCTGCCTAACCTGAAAGCTTTTGAGTTTAGAACCCCAATCTCATTTTACAGTGGAAGAAAGTGGGGTGTGGACAGGTTAGCATACAGTTAGTGTTAAAATCAGATCCAGATCAATGTATTAAATATTTTTATTGTGTTGCTATATGATAAAGTCCGCTATGTGCAAGCCATGGAGGCATACAATTACAAATGAGACATGGCATTGGCTCACTAGGAATTTTCTATCAAGTACAGCATATTGCTCTTGAGCATGTTTCCGGTCTGAAGTAAGCCCAGTAGCTGAACTTGCATTCCACAGTAGGTTATGAACAATCATCTGCAGTGGGTTCTTCTAATGCAGTAATGCTGCCTTTAGGGAGGTAAAAACTGGTATTGCTCTGGGACCCAAAGTTCTTTCAAGAAATGTAATTAGAAGGATTTACCTGGAAAGAAAGATGCAAAGAATTCTCAATCTAGATGTTTGTGGGTGGTAGTGGTAGATGGAGGTGTACATTTTTCTACATCATTGCATCATTCTCCTTCACCAACACACGATGGAGCTGATCTTATGGAATTGGGTAATGTCTGCACTCTGACAATTGCTTTTTCTTTCTGTTGTGCTTCTCTTATGGGAGATACAGCCTTCTTTTGTCAAAGGGAAGGGAGCTCAGTTCAGCCCCAATTCACCTGCATCCTCATCCCTGCTCCATCAGCCACTGTTCCTGCCTCAGTATCACCTCTATTCATGCTCTGGTGGATGGCCTCAACTATATAGAGCAAAGATCTTGAGATGGAGATATAATTGCTAGAAAGTTCTCAGCACTGAAATACAACAAATACAAGTTATCATGAGTAATCTGAAATTCATCAGCAGGGACAAACCACAGACACTGGAACAACATATGGTATTTGTAAAGCCAGAGCTAGCAATTCTGTCTGCTCCTGGATTCTAGAAAGTAGCACCCAACAGAAGCTGTCCACAGCTTATGGTCTCTGTTCCACCTTGTCTATCATGGTAGGACAGGGACAAAATTTACTCATATGGGAGTGTTCCCTACCTTCCAATATGCCACTCTGTCCCCACCACGCTAATAAAGATCTTGTCTGTCTGATTCTTGTATCTTATGTGACAGAGACTGAGGGACTGGGACAGAAAAAGAGAGAGAGATGAAGAGAGGAAGAGAGATGCTAGTGGGTCAAAAAAGGTAAAAGGAATGAGGAGTAAATGAGATTTTTAAAAAGCTGGAAGGTAATAGGGAAGAGAGAAGGGATAGAAACTATGGATGGGAGAGGTGAAAAATAAAGACTTGGAATTGGAAATTTCTTGGGGGAGATGCTCCACAGTAACATAGGATTGTTGAAAGGGAACATAGGATGAAGATTTTGAGAAATGTTGCCTTTGCTTACAAATTAGAGACTTTTTAATGTTCTGTAAGAGATACAAAAATTGGAATTCCTCTTTAATTGTTTTTAGCTGCTGTAATGCACTTTTGAAATGTGAATTCATGAAGAAAGTGGCCACATGGACCCCAGTCTATATTTGGGTTATACTTGTAAAACACATTCTAGAGTTTTCTTTCCATTTACTGCTTATGCCATCACCACTGATGAAATATCATTAATTTATTCATAAGGTATTTATTGAAATCTCTTTGTGTAAGTAAAATCTTCCCTGATCCCTGACATCTTCCTGTGTGTCCTCCGCCTACCCCCCCATGAGAGGTTATTGCTCCTCCTTCCCTCCCCCCATAGCACTTTGTACCTCTGACAGTTCACTACACATTGCACTGTATTGTACCCATTGCACGTCCGCCTCCACAACTCAGTTATGATCAAGAGAAAAGAGACCGTTCATTTTTCTCTTTAAGTCCCCAGATCTGACATGTTTTGTGATAACAAGTGCTTAGCAATGCCTGCTATACAACCACATTCATAATACAAGTGACATAAAGACTGTTACAGCGAATGGTGCCTGAGAGTGGCAGGAAAGATGAAGTATCACAAAGGAAACCATGTTAGATTTCGCCTTCAAGTATGTGTAGGAACTCACTGGGTAGAAAAAGTTAGAAAAGGGATCTCATGCAGAAACTGGCATAAGGACAGCACAGAGGCAGGAGACAGTTTGTGTAATTGTAGAGCATCAGGAAATCCCGACTGGCTGGACGCAAGGTACTGGAGAGGATAGTAGGAAATGAGGCAGCCAAGGTGGGTTGTGGTCAGAGGGGCAGGGCCTTGTTAAATCTCTGGACTTGATTCTGCTGTCAAACGGACCCATATGGGTTTCAGTGGAGGAGAGACCTATGATGAGATATTTGAGGGAGAGGGCTCTGCTGGCAGGGCTCCTCTGCTGTTCCCTAGTCCTTACCTGGGGTCACCCAGGGTCTAGTTTCCATAGAGACTCAACTTCAGATAGAGGCATATCCTTTGTTCCTGGTAGAGCTTCTGCTCTAGAACTCTGGCCATTTTCCTAGGCTCACCATTGTGGCCAGAAGAGCTAAACAGAAATGGAAGACCCCTTTGTATCTGACAACTAAATCCAGAACTTAGAGCCAACCAATGGTAGTGAACTCTTGGCTTCCCCCTTTCTTAGTTCCATTTTGACCCAGCTCTTACTATGCAAATGTCACCAGAAATCTCAAAATCTCCTCTTTGCACCAACATGGTAGAGGTTTTCATTAAGGCCTGCTTCCATGTGCCATTCACCATCAAACACATGTGCAGAAGAATATTACCTTGTTGAGAAGATTTGATGTGTAATGAGTTCTCTGAACTTGGCCACACCAGGTAGAGGCTCTGACAGGAAAATAGGCTGGGCAGTTGGTGAGGGGTGGGGCTCAGGAATGGATAAATGTAGACCTGGAAGCAGGCTTTAGGCTGGATTTCTGGTACTCTGCCTTCTGCTGCTGTTCCACTTTCACAGAGATAATGAGGTCCTTCTAGGCTCAGACCCTATGTAGAAATCCCAGACCCCAGGCCTTTGTGCTGGACTGCAGCCAAGATGAGGTGGTGCTGCTTTGAGCTGGTAGGTCACACAGACCCCAGACCTTTCGTCTCTCCAGCAAGGAGCAGGGAGCAGGGATCCAGCCCCCATCTTCAACAAGCCAAGCCTCAGTTTGGATTTTTCCATGCCATTTCTCTCTTGTCTGGCATGTCCCCCCCGCCCCCAAACCCACCAGACTTCTGGTTTTTCAGGCTGTTGCTTTCTCTCCCTTTTCCATGAGCTTAGGGTCCAGAATGTAA
Organism: Mirounga leonina; assembly: GCF_011800145.1. NCBI lineage: Eukaryota > Metazoa > Chordata > Mammalia > Carnivora > Phocidae > Mirounga > Mirounga leonina. The sequence goes on along the minus strand of NW_023270446.1, from coordinate 17,446 downwards.
AAGTGAGGTTCTCTGTGGGATGCTAGAAAGTATTAAAGGAACTTTTGGGACTACATCAAGATAAAAACTTCTGTACAGCAAAGGAAACAGTCAACAAAACTAAGAGGCAGCCCACAGAATGGGAGAAGATATTTGCAAATGACATTACAGAAAAGAGCTGGTATCGAAGATCTGCAAAGAACTTCTCAAACTCAACACCCTCCAAAAAAATAATTCAGTCAAGAAAAAGGCAGAATACATGAACAGGTAGACATACATGTCCAAAGAAGACATACAAATGGCTAACAGACACATGAAAAAATGTTCAACATCACTAGCCATCAGGGAAATACAAGTCAAAACCACAATGAGATAACCCTTACACCAGTTAGAATGGCAAAAATTAATAAAACAGGAAACAACAAATGTTGGTGAGGATGTGGATAAAGGGAAACCCTCTTATACTGCTGGTGGGAACTCAAGTTGGTACAGCCACTTTGGAAAAGAGTATGGTGGTTCCTCAAGATGTTAAAAATAGAGCTACCCTACGACCCAGCAATAGCACTATTAGGTATTTACCCCAAAGATACAGATGTAGTGAAAAGAAGGGGCACATGCACCTCAATGTTCATAGCAGCAATGGCCACAATAGCTAAACTGTGGAAGGAGCTGAGCTGTCCTTCAACAGATGAATGGATAAAGAAGATGTGGTTCATATATACAATGGAATATTACTCAGCCATCAGAAAGGATGAATACCTGCCATTTGCATTGACATGGTTGGAACTGGAGGGGATTATGCTAAGTGAAATAAGTCAAGCAGAGAAAGACAATTATCATATGGTTTCACTCATATGTGGAACATAAGGAATAGCACAGAGGACCATAGGGGAAGGGAGGGAAAACTGAATGGGAAGAAATCTGAGAAGGAGACAAACCATGACAGACTCTGGACTCTGGGAAACAAACTGAGGGTTGCAGAAGGGAGGGGGGTTGGGGGATGGGATAGCTGGGTGATGGGTATTAAGGAGGGCATGTGTTGTGATGAGCCCTGAGTGTTATATGCAATTAATGAATCGTTGAACACTACATCAAAAACTAATGATGTAATATGTTGGCTAATTGAACATAATAAAAAAAAAGTTTTGCCAAAAACCACCAGAGCCAGATACCCCATCAACATTTAAGAAACAATTAAATAATTTTAGAGCATAGGAAAAGCCTCCCAATTCATTCACATTTCACTCAAACCTGATAAAGAATCAGCAAATATTTATTGACTATCTATTACACCCCAGGCAATCTGCTGGGCCCTGAGGATCTGAGGAAATAAAATATATAAATTTCTTCTTTGTGGCTCTCATAATCCCTCAGAAATAAATCATGTCCCTAGATGGGAAAACTCAATATTATAGTGTTGTCAATTTTCACATGTCAATCTCTAAATGTTTTAATTTAAAATCCCAAAGAGTGTATGTGTGTTTATTTGATAAATTGATTATAAGTTTCATTAAGAAAAATACATCAGTGAAAGTGACCAAAAAAATATTTCTTAAGAAAAGAAAAGTAATAAAGACATGTTCCATGAGATAGCAAAAATGTTATAAGAAGGATTTTTAATAGGAAATTCAGAAACACTTTTGTATTTATTGGAATTTTTTTTTTCCTTCAAGCTAATGGTTTCCCTTAAATGATGCACTGTTTTTCCTTTTCCCATATGTCAGTGGGTATTCATGATTCAGTACTTGTACAGGTCAGAATTTTGGGGTCTTCAGGCAGTGGTGGAAGTAGGAAGTGGATGGTAAGTTGATATTTCTCCCCCAGGGGATCAGAAAGATTTCCAGGCCAATTTTCAGGATACTCTAAAATGGAAAAAAAAAATACAGGTTTTCTCTCAAGGGAATAAAACATGTCCTAGATGCTAGACAAGTTGTAAGGTATGAGAATTTGGGGGATCCTGAGGATTAATTTTTATATAGTTGGTAAAACTCTCTTAATTTTCCAGAAAGATCTTGGGCTGGGTCTGGGTTATCTGCCCTTCTATATGCCAGTGTATCACTTTACCTTTCAAAGGAGAATGAGGAGGTAAACACCATTAAATGTAAAAGATGCAGATCAGTCCATCGCTTGAGGAGTAATTCAGTTGATAGAGGCTCTATAGTTACAGGCTGTAGGCAGGCGAATCCTATCCTGAGTTGTAAGTATGTGCACAGTTGATAGTAAAGCATCTGGGTAGAGTCAGGTCAGCAAACTGAGGAAGTGAGAACAATCAGGACTTCTACCAACAAGATGAGTCTGAGGCAGGAATCAGGTCTAGAGAAAGGAGGATAGTAAGACTCAGGATTTATTGAGCACTCTCCATGTACCAGGCACATGTCCCTGGGAAGCACTGGATAAGTTGACAAAATATGAAAACTCTACTAAAAAAAGCTAGATAGGAGGGTCAGACACTTGGGAGGCTGTTGACGAGCAACCCAGTTTGGGCTGTTGCCCCTGCTGAGTGCTCCCCTGGCACCCTGCAATATCTAGATCTCCCCCACTAGTCTCTGAGTTCCTGGAGGCAGGGATGGTGTCTCAGTTTTTGAATCCCAGTATTTAGCAAAATACCTTCACACAATGGGCGTTCAAAAAACTGCAGGTCAGTGTGGATGCCAGCTTCCAAAATGGCCTTCAGTGATTCTTGCCCGCCAGTTCCCTCCTACACTAAGACCAGCCTATGTAACTACTAGAATATTGTGGCTATGTTGGAGTGGGACTTCCATCATGCTCTTCCTTGGATCACTTACTCTGAGAGAAAGAGCTACCACTCTAGGAGCCCTACAGAGAGGTCCACAGAGAGATACTGAGACCTCCTGCTAACAGCCAGCACCAGCTTGCCAGCCATGTAAATGAGTCAGCTTCAAAATGGACCCTCTGGACTTGGTCAAGCCTTCAAGGACTGTCCCAGCCAATATCTTGACTGCAACCTGCAGTTCTTATGACAGGATCCAATCCAGAAACACTCAGCCAAGCTGCTCCTGAATTGCAGAAACTATATGAAATAATAAATATTTCTTTTTTTTTTAAAAGATTTTATTTATTTATTTGAGAGAAAGAGAATGAGAGAGAGAGAGAGCATGAGAGGGAGGAGGGTCAGAGGGAGAAGCAGACTCCCTGCCAAGCAGGGAGACCGATGCGGGACTCGATCCTGGGACTCCAGGATCATGACCTGAGCCGAAGGCAGTTGCCCAACCAACTGAGCCACCCAGGCGCCCTGAAATAATAAATATTTCTTACTGTTTTAATAGCGAAGTTTTAGGATAAAACCAACCAACTTTCATCAGGGGCCTAGTCTGTGTCAAGTTCTAGGGACCCAAAGATCAATTTCACCCTGGGCATCTGAATCAGCTCCTTCCAGAGAAGGCGGTGAGATGCATTCAGCCAAATTCTTGGCTCAGCCTGAGGATCTGCTTTCAGGCCAAGCTGTCAGTGGCCCCTGCACCTGTGCCCACTCTTATCTGCTGGCTGAGAGAGCACAGCTGCTGGCAGTGGCAAATCTATGGCCTCAGGGGCATCAAGGTGAGAAAAAACAAGCCCTGACACCTGCATCAAGGTGAGCGGAAACAAGCCCTGCCTGACACCTGGGTGACACTGACCGCCCTCCCCTCCTGCACACTTTGCCCTCCCCTGATCTGTTTTTCCTAGGGAGTCAGGCTCTACCAAAAGTAGGTCACAATGTTCCTTACACCCTACTGCCACTACCCCTCCCAGAATGAGGAGAAGTGGGCATAGGTACAAGGTCTACGTTTCTCTGGTAGCAACTGCCCTCTCCTTGTCCTTGCCCTGGGCTGAAATAAGGGAAGAGAATTGGCAGCCGCAGCCTCCTATGGCTGCCCTGTCTTTCCCCTCCAGAGCTGTGGCAATAGAAGCACAAAGGTACAGGGAAGAAGATGAGCAGGGCTAATTGTGCCCTTTCCCTGAACTGGATCCTTTCCAGGACCTTTGCTACTGGCCTTGAGTGTAGGGCCCAGTCCTGAAGAAGGAAAATTACATTCCTCAATTGAATGCTTCAGTATCTCATCGCAGCCCCTCGTGTATTTTCCTGGCCCTGGGCCCTGGGCTTGGGACCATGATTCCCAGCACGGTGCCCTTCACTTTCTCCTTGGGCTTCCACACCCCTAAGGGGACTTGACCTCAGTGCTGAGTTAATACCTCCAATTGTAAGCAGTTGTGTCAAGAGTAGTGAGGCCTGCTGGTTAGGGGGTTCTGCTGGCTTACTCTCTCCACTGGGGGGTCAGTGCCCGTTCTCATGAATGTGGGATGGGTGGAGATATGAACGTGAAGGCCTTGGGGACGTGTGGTCCTGAGATGGTAGCTATGCCACTCCCACAGTGATAAAGGGGTCTTCTCTTCTATAGGGCTGATCAAGGAGGCTGACCATGACCAAGGGAGCTGGTGTGGAGGCATGATGGGGAGGATGCTGCTCTGGAGCTCTGAGTCTTCCGGTCTTTTCACCCTTCTTCCTTCTCACAGGTGGAGAGGGGGAGTTCCCTAGAAATGGGGTGGAGGGCAGACATCTGTTTCCAGGACGCTGCTACACAGGGTCTCCCCCACCCCATGCCCTGGGCCCTGAGCAGAGGAACTGGAAGTCTAGACTAGGGAATGATAAAATCGAGCCCTGGGAGAGGCCACCAATAAATCCAAAGGCCCTTGAGCGCTTGACACCCCGGAAGTCTCCTGGGTGGCAGCAAGCCCCAACTGGGAAGCCTGTATAACTTCCTGTTTTTTTTGTTGTTGTTGTTTGTTTGTTTTTTAGGTATGGCTGTTCTGCTGTAGGAGCTCCTGTGTCAGGAATAACACCACCTTCTCTCCCCAGTCTAATCTTCCTGAAAGTTACTCCTCTTCCTCTCCTTTCTTCCAACTCTGCACTCCCTTCTCCTTCCACGATGAAGTCAGGACTAGAACCACAAGCCACCAGCCATTTTGCTGGATTCCAGAATGTCAGAGCTGGGAGAAAACAGAGCTCATCAAATCCAAAATGCCTCACTGATAGATAAAAAAACTAAGGCACAGAGAGGGGAAGTGACTTGGCCTTCAGTACTCAGCACCAAGACTTATCCATATGTTCTGATGCCAACACTGGTACAGTCTCTATTCCTAGCAGTCCATACTTGTCTTTGTGTTGTCTTTTCTCCCCTCAAACCTCACCTTCTTCATGATTGATACCTAAGTGTTTGGCTATAAGTGTGAGATAAGACTAAGGCCCAGACCAGATGGGGCCACTCAGGAGAGGAGAGTGAGGAGAACATGAGCTTTGGAATAAGACTGCCTGGAAACAGTACATTCCCAGTAAATATTTGGGGAAAGAATAGATGACTGAATTGGTATTAATCTTAATCTTTCAATTTTGAGAAGTTTTTCTGAGCATCATCTAAAAATGAGGATAATATTTCCCTCATAGGACCATTGCAGGAATTAAAATTTAAGCAAAACAATGTGTGTAAAGCCTCTAAACAAAGCACCAATCCCTTTATATGCCATCTACAAAAGGTAGCTGTTTTATTGATAATGAACTTGAACAGTCTGTGAAGTTATTCATACAAGGAGCATAATTATCCTGGCTACTTGTTTCTGTGATGGCAAATTGATTTTATTTTATGTATTGGCTCTAAATGATTTTTAAAGCTTTCTGAGTCATAAAAGGTGCTTAGGCCTTGCTCAGATTCTGTTGAAAAAAGTGTCATGACTGTTTAAAGTTCTCCCATAGGCATGGGAGAGGAGCATAGCAGTATCTACCGGGATCATGCCAAGCTAACTCCAAGGTAGCCCTTCCCCTTGTAGAGGTCATCAGCATGTGAGACCGGCAGTGGAGACTACAGTGATGGCTGGTTTCTCCTTGCAGGCCCAGCCTATAAGCCAGTGTGCTACTTTATCAACTGGCCCCAGTCTCGACCAGAACCAGCCAAGTTTTTCCCCACGGATGCAGATTCACATCTGTGCACACACCTGATATATGCCCTCACCGGCATAAATGACGAGACTACTCCCTATGAATGTAATGATGTTGATGTCCTGTGTCCTCAGTTCTGAGCCCTGAAAGAATGGTCAGGGGAATTGAATCCACAGTGAAGGGGAGACAGAGGGATAATGGAGAGCCCAAGTGCAGTCCGTAATTCATTCTCAAATAACATAAGATTCTGGCAGGCAAAGCCCTTTTGCAGATAGTTTATTCCTGAGAAGGAGACATAGATGTCTAACACACATGGTAAATTATGGTGTAAACACTAATGTGGGCAGATGGGGAGGAACACTTGCCATGTGGGACTTTAGGGTCATACTTGGGAGCTGCCCATTACCAGTCGAGAATGAGGGGAGAATAGTCACTTTCCACATGTCTGTATCCTGTAGCCTCACAGAGATCTCACTTGAATGTGCCCCTTTGTTTCTTTCTGCAGCTACAGAGATCCAGTTGACTTGCTGGCTATTGGCAGTTGGAACTTTGGCATTTGGAAGTAAGAGTCTTTCCATGGCTAGGGGATGAGGGTGAAGGCAAGAGAAAGAGTCCATAGGGCTGGGGTAGGAAACAGTGGTGCCAGAGGAGAGCTGGAAATGGGTATTGCAGAGGGGAAAGAGGCTGGTGTCTGGGAGAAACCGACGTCTGCTGGTGGGAAGGACAGGTGGCAGCAGATGTGTAGAAATAACAATGGTAAATGGAGACTGGGCTGTCAAACACTCAAAGGAGTGTAGGAAACAATGAGTGGGAGAGAAGGGGCTTGGTGATGGAGAAGCACCCCAGCTGATGAGAATGCAGAGCCCTGGGCTTGTCTTCTGGGAAGCCATCAGAAAGGATTGGGGGTCTCACAGGCATTTAGGCTTGGAGTTGGACAAAGGGGATTCTCAGATTAAACCTGACTTGTATGTACAGAGTTGCCCAAGTCAGTGGTAAGTCACTATTTAATTATGAAAATGGTGCATTCCCACAATTATTCTTAAAATTAGATAGCAAAAAAATTATTTTTTAAATTATGTTATGCTAATCACCATACATTACATCATTAGTTTTTGATGTAGTGTTCCATGATTCATTGTTTGCATATAACACCCAGTGCTCCATTCAGTACGTGCCCTCTTTAATACCCATCACCAGGCTAACCATCCCCCCACATCCCTCCCCTCTAGAACCCTCAGCAAAAAATTATTTGATATAAAAAGTAACTTGCCCCTGTCTCTTTTTCTCTTTCCGGGTTCTCCAGAGATAGCCATTCTGGAAGTGCAGTGTTAGAATGAATTGCAGTGACTACTTTTCTTCTCACTCTAACAGCTAAGTAAACTTTCTGGCGGTTACCTATCAGCTAGCAAGCTAATTCTCATCTATAGTATTTGATCCATATTTCTTCTGCCTAAAGTATCCACTCCACCAATATAGCTTTTCCTTATCTTGCCCACAAATCACTCAAATAAAAAATGTTGGTAGGTTAATCTCCACAAACTTCAACATCTCCCCCTACTCTTAAGTTACCCAATTTGGCTAATATACTTTCATTAAAAAAAACCCAAAAACCAAAAACCAAAAAACAACTTCCTACCTATTAAATACTTGAACTAGAAAAAATCGATAAATTAGGGAGATTGTGATCTAGTTTCAAAGAGTTCATCACAGGCTTAGTATAATCAGGAAAAAACCTAATGTTTAACCAAGTGTTAATAGGCTATAACATTGCTAACTATGGCAGAGGAACTAAATATCCTAAGATATTAAAGCACCTTCAAGTAGAGGACTCAGACTATATTTAATAGTAATTCTCTGGGGATCAGAAGGGCTTTGTTAAATGTATTCACAGATTGTAAATTACATCTTAATTTTGGAAACAGTAAATATAAAACAATGAACATCTTAGAATCAAAGACATATAGTCTGCCCCTAATAAAGAAAATGCACATGTATCTTTGATCTTACAAATAGAAAAATACTATTCAATAGGTACACTGAAGAAAAAAAAAGTTTAAGTTAAAAACACTCATCCATTGAGTAAATTAATATTTTTTAGTTCATCTTAACTGTAAAAATCCAACAGGAGTTATTACGAAGTGCATAATAAAAGCTGATATCAGAGATGGTGTGGGAGGATTCCTGGGGTCTGCTGATGTTAATACAGACCAACTCTCTGCCTAGATTCACCACCATCCACAGCCTTCAACCACAAAATGTTCATCTGTTCTGTCACTCACTTCCTTTGTCACCATGAATTTGATGGCATTGACTGAATATTCAATGCAATTTACTATATTAAGGTGAGAATGGAGCACTCCTCCGGTGTCTTCTTGTAGAGGAGCTGGTGCCTTCGTGGATTTTCTATAAGAGTTGCATTTCCTGGAGATAGCAAAGGGTGCTGCCGTCAGTACACTGGTTAAGGTATTTGGGATCACAAGCAACAGAAAAACTCTCTGGCTAGCTTAAGCCAAAAAAGAATTTATTGGAAGGATATAAGTATCTATAAGAACCCAAAGAAGAAACTATTGAATTGAGAGAGTGGAACAATTTATTATATCTTTCATCAGTAAGTATTTATCAAACACCTTCTGTATTCTATGCACTGTGCATCACTTTGGAGATAGAGCAGTGAACAAGACAAACATGATCCCAGCTCTTGTGGGACTTACAATGTAGTGAAAGATACAGAACAAAAGAAAGAAAAGAAAATAAATGGAAAAGGAAAAAAAGAAAAAGAATTAGGGTGGTCAGGGGAGTCTTCTCAGAGGACATCACATTACCTTTGAGCTGTGAAGAATTAAATGGAATCAGGCATACAAAGGACAGGAAGAAGAATTTTCTCAGGAAATGGCAACCCAGCAACAGCATCAACAAAGGCCTTGAGGCAGGAAAGAGCTTAGCAGGCCATACAAAACTGGGAGATGAGAACTTTAAAAGGGAAGGTGAAGTCACAGCAGGTATGACAGTTCCTGGACCTCTGCCAGGAATTCCTGGGCCTTCTCTCCAGAATTGTCATTAAATGTAACTCAGATTCAAGGATCTTAGAGTCTGTTTCTCTTTGTTTCAAGTTATACCTCACCAGAACCTATCCCTGTATTTTAGGGGCTATTTCCAGAAATGGAGAATTGCTGTGAACTGGGAAGTAGCCCAAGAGGCACTTAGTATAGAAAATAGACAATGAAGGTAGCTACCAAAATCTCCTTCTCTCCTCTCCCTGGAAATCCTAGAGGCTTTTGAAGATGAGGCTAAAGCAACAGGCTATCTAGACTGCTTATCACAGCAACTGTATCTGCTGGTAAGGGGAACTTTGATGCAGGATATGAAATTGCAGAGATGGGGAAGTGAGTGCACTGGGTCTCTCAGGCCCCCAAATCCTGGAGCAGAGATTCCTAAGCTTTTTGGTGGATAGTACTCCAAGTCATCATGTAAACATTGTAAGAGGAGATATCAAGATGAAGCAAGCCAGCCTAGCTAAGAAAGTCTCTTTGAAAATAGGGTCGGGAGGCCATAAGGGAGGAGGAATTTATGCAAGTCCTCATTGGAAGAGCCATGAACTTCTTGCCAGCTAGAAGCCCTCAGCCTGGACTCAACTTCCTCCTCACCATGACACCTGAATGGGTCACATTCTTCCCTTGGACAGGAGCCAATGCAGTTGAAGAAGTTTCAATCCCTCATTTGCACACTAACCCAACCAATCCCTGTTTTGGATTGGAGGACCTGAATGAGAGCTGCTCTCATGGCCTTTCACCTTTACAGCTCTGTGTCCTCTTTTTCTTCCTCAGAACCCGAGTCAGGTTTCTACTTGAACCTGTGTCTCCGAATTACAATTCTAATTGCCCAGATAAATGCCTCTTTGCTTAAATTGTCAGTGAATTCTTTCTTGGTCAACAACATGATGTTAAGAAAGTTGGTGCCTTTAGTTGCCAAAGAGGTTTGGGAACTTAGTGACTCTGAAATATGGCAGTGGCCCCTTTAAATTGTCAACATGGTGGACTTTGGGGAGAAGAGGAACAAGACTCAAGACCATGGCAAACCCTTATACTAGCAGTCCTCATTAGCAATTACTTTTGGAAAAAGCTGTAAAATCAAGAAAGCTATGATTGACAAAGCAATAGGAGAGCTACTCACCTGTGATTCCCATGGCCCTAGAGACATGTTTCTGAGACACATGTTCTAACACCCCACATTTCCTAACCTTCTGTTTTGAGTTTCTTTCAAGCAGGTAGAGGAGACATCCTGTCTAGCCCTATGGGGGTCACATAACCTGTTCCCTGGAGCCTGTCAGGAAGCCACATTGGAGGGGCCATTTGGGTATCTGTTGACATCATCAGCTTCCCACTGCTACCATTTCCTGCTCCTAAATAGTCTATAAGAAAATGCTGCCAGCTCCTGATGGCTCAAAACATCTTGTTCCAGGCTCCTTGATTTAATTGGTGTGAAGACCTATGACTTCCATGGTAGCTGGGACAGATGTTCAGGACAAAAACAGTTCCCTGTATGTAGGATCCAAGGATCAAGGCATGCATTATTTCAACCGTGTAACAAGAAAAGCCTCAAATCATATGCAGAGGGGTATAGGGAAGGGTTTGGGGAGAGCTTCTGTTGTTCTTTTTCTGGGAAAGAGGCTTTCTCTTTGGGAGATTTTGTTAATTAAATGGGACGACTGGCAAGGAAATAATGCCTGTGTTGCCTTATTCAGGAATATGTCAAAAGTACTGGACAAACTATGGGTTCCCTGCAGAGAAGTTCATCATAGTGTTCCCTATGGGTGGACCTTCTGACTCAGCACTTCTAATCCTCAGTCTGTGTCCCAGTTTCTTGTCCTTACACATGGAAGGCTAGCTTCTTGGCTTACTATGACATAACTGGCATGGCTAATGGAGGCTTAAAATACACTGAGGAAAATTCTGTCGTTCTCTGAGTCATCTTGCTACCCTTCTCTTGAGATCTAATATCCTGGCCCCTCACAGCTCTGAACACAAGCAGCCTGGGAAAAATGGCTGTGGAACACTTTTCACTAAAAGAAATAAAATAAAAAACAAAAATCAATCTGAATTTCTTTTTTGGATTTTGAAGTGTACGGGCATCATCTTTCCCACAGCCCCAAAGCAAATCCTGAATTCTATTACATCCATGTGAATAGCTAGAGAAGGATTTCAATAGTCTAGCCCAGGAATGGCAAATGATTTTATTTTCCTTCCAGCCTAAATTGATTGTGTTCACTCAAATTCTGTGCCAACAATCCAGAGAGTATTGTAATACTAATACTAACGCTTTTCTGTAGTCACTGACAGCTTCTCAATCTTTGGTATTCAGACATATACAGACTTCTCACCTTTCTGCTAATGACTAAGCAGGACTAAAGACCTCCCAATTAAAAGATAAGATAGACCACACTTCGTGCCCATCCTGAAGGAATTATACTTGAGTTATTTCAGTTAGTGTTGGAAGGAAAGGGCCTACCTCTCAGGCCAGAGTGTCTAGATAAGTACTTTGAAGGTGGCTTCTGTGTGTTCTGACCTTTATACCTTTGGAAGTCTTCTGGGGATCATTCAGATTGGAGAGCAGACCCAGTCCATTAGCCTTCTGGGGAGGCCTCAGCATACTTCAGGCCAGTCTAAGAAGCCAGTGAAGGAGCTTATTTTGATTCTGGCTATATCTCCAGCCCTTGCCACTCTTCCTGACACATGGTAGGAACTCAATTTCTATGATGATTGACAAATGAAACAGATTATATAGTGGGAAATTGGGAATTTGGGGCTCTGTGAATTTTATATTAATCTGGGAAAGGCAAAGAAATCAGGACCTTCCTTCCCACTCCACACCAGGAACTCAGAAGCTTAGAGTTCTTTTTTTTTTTTTTGAAGATTTTATTTATTTATTTCAGAGAGAGAGAGAGCATGTGAGAGAGAGAGCATGAGACAGACAGCATGAGAGAGACTGTATGAGCAGGGGCAGAGGAGGAGGGAGAGAGAGAAGCAGACTGCGTGCTGAGCAGAGAATCTGATGCAGGGCTTGATCCCAGCACCCCAGAACCATGACCTGAGCTGAAGGCAGACACTTAACCGATTGAGCCACCCAGGTGCCCCGGAAGAACCCTTAAAACATGTTTTGCTCTGCCTTCAAATATCCTCCATATGCAGCAAGCCCAAATACGAGCCCAAACAAGCCCAAATCTCATTGAAATCCTTGATATGGAGAGGCCAAGAGCCCCTGTTTCCAGGGCTAGTGGTAGAATACATAAAACTGGAACCTGGTTAGAGCATGAGGACAGAGACCCATGACTATTTCAGTAAAATGGAGCCACCCCACTGAACACTGGGCAGGAACCCCAGACCCATCTATGTATGTATATGACAAACCAGCATGTGGACACAGAATAGTCTGATGTAGTCTTTCTGTTCTCACATAGTAGTTATGAGCCCCTTCCCTCCCTGGGCCCCATGCTGGCAGACAAGAGAGCAAGGCAGTGCAGGGGGGAAGAGCAGCTCTGTCCTCAGTCCTGGATCTATGGTCAGGAGGAGCATATGAAGGTAGTCACAGCTCCTCAACTGTAAAACAGGCTTAGGTAGGCCACACGGTTCCGGTGCTTTCTGAAGTCCTTGTCGGTGGACAACTGCAATGAAGGAATACTATTTAGGTCAATATTCTAATGAGAACCCTCTACCTCCTGTCCTCCTGGCTGTGCAAAATAGAAGTGCACATCACCGCTGTTGTGGCCCACCTGAAGCCCACCCCATACGAGCCTAGTCTTAGGATTCTGTCAACATAGAGCTAGTCTCTGTCATCTTACTGTGCTGTCATGCTAGGACTTGGTAAATCTCCAAGTGTAACTGGTAAACTTCTCAACAACAAAGATTATGTGTTTGATTCCTGACTGTTACTCATAGGTCTAGCATGATGATGTTGATACAGTAGGCATTTAATAAATAGTTGTGGAATTAATCCAAGGTTCCTCTTAAATAACAGCACCTCTGGAATTATGATAGCTCACATGGGTGGAGCATTTATTATGTTACACGTACTATGTTAAATGCTTTTCTATATTTGCTTGATCTTTAAAGCCTTATCAGCTTAATTCTATTATATCCATTTTAAAGAATGAAAATTGAGGCTTAGAAAAATCGCCTGAGATCACACAGCCAGCAATATGGTAGCTAGTATTTGAACCCAGGCAGTCTGTCTCCTGAATCCATTTTCTCACCAGAATGCTCTACAGCCCCCTGCTGATCTAATACTCTAGTGGTGTATGGAAAGAGTACAGGTTTAGGAGTCACAAGATCTAGATTCAAGTTGTCAACTTGCACAAGTCACTTAATCCATCAGAGCCTGATTTTCCTCCTCTATCACCGAGGTATAATTGTCCTGTTCCTGCACCAGAAGATTATTTGAGGATTAAGTAAGAAAATGTGACTTTTGTCAGTCATACCCACCTTTAAAAATCTAACAAAACTGTGCAACTCTCCCAAAAGATTCTCATATGCATATCTGTACAAAACTGCACATACATATGCTGTCAGGGGAACAAGGACTTCCTGAAGCTCATTCAGACACTCCTGGAAAAGAACCCTTGATACATATGAACATACAAGAGAGAGGCTGTACAGAAGTCCAGTCTTTTTACCTCAGCTTTTAGGGTTCTTTTCTGTAGACATGGAACCTGAGCCCAGTCTGGAGATCCAAATTTCATTGGCCAGGTGATTTTGGGGGGTGGTTTCACCTCCAGGTTGTATGTGCCAGGGCTAGAAATAAAAATACAAAACATCATGTGTAATGACTTAGGGACCATATAGGAACTCCATCAGTACCACAACTATCCCTGAACTTGGCCTAATTCCTTGAGAAAAAGCAAAAGCCCAATTAGCTCTTTAATGTGGGGCAAGTGTGGGGTTCCCTTGCCTGTTAATGTATTTCTGATTAGCTGTGAGTGTTAAAGATATCTAGTCTTGGGGAGCCTGGGTAGCTCAGTCGGTTAAGCATCTGCCTTCGGTTCAAGTCATGGCCCTGGGGTCCTGGGACTGAGCTCCACATTGGGCTCCCTGCTTAGTGGGGAGCCTGCTTCTCCTTCTCCGTCCGCCACTCCCCCTGCTTGTGCTCTTTCTCTCTCTCAAATAAATAAAATCTTTTAAAAAGAGAGAGAGATCTAGTCTTGACATCCCAGTTAGGGTTAAAATGAACTCTAGATTGAAAAATATTTCTGCAACTCAGTATCCTTGGCTGAGGGACCAAAAGATCCCAGGAGTGGTGGGTGAGAAAAGGGCCTACCACAGTCATGAATAAGTACTGCCTGTGATGGGAAACTGGGGCTAGAAGTGTAATGATAAGTCAATCAGCAATCTCAGGACAAGGAGGCAGAAGCAGTTAAAGTTTGATTGATGTGGCATTATAATTGCCTTTGTTCATAACACTTGGTCTTTCGTGTAGATTCTTTGCTGTGTTGGAAATAGTACTTAGAATGGACACGGGGGCCAAGAGTCAACACTTCCACTTCCTTAATGCAACCTTGAGAAAGTTACACTCACTCACTGATCCTTGGATTTCTCATGAGCAAAACAAAGACCTCGACCCTTTGCCCCGCAGTTCCACACTTGCCGAATGGCTTCCTGAAGCACTTGGTCTACTCGGGCCACGGGCTCAGCCCCAGCACTCCTGCTCTGTTTTCAGTTCCTCTTTGCTCTCCACACTCTAGCCACACCAGCCTCCTCCTTATTCCTCCCACCAGTCCCTCCCCAGCTTACAGCGTTTGCACTTGCCGCTCCTCCTGCCTGGAAAGCCCTGGCCCAGATCTTCACAGGGCTGGCTCAGTCTTGTCATTCAGACTTCAGGTCAAGTGTCATTGCCCCTAAAGACCTTTCTGGACATCCCTGCCAAAGTGGCGCCATCCATCCATTACCACCACCCTGTTCACTGTCTTCACAGCACATCACCGGGTCACCACGCTGCCTGGTGTGCCTGTGGCAAACCTAGCTCATGGCTACTCTCTTGCCATAATTAGTAAGCTCACTCTCAGAAGTGTCACTGTCTGACTGCTAAATTATATGGTAACCGTCCTTATTACCATTGGGTTTTTTTTGAGTGTAGTTGCTTCTCATCTGTCCGGATTTGAGAGAGTAAGTTCCAAGGAATGAGGAGCCTTGTGTGAGGGGTTTAACACAAAATCTCTGGACCCCTTGGAAGTGCCTGGCACATTTATAGCTATTGATTGAGTGAAACACTATGATTTAGAATTCTATAATGCCAGAGATCTGGAAGGTCAGAGGTTGGCTCTTTAAAGATGGGTGGGTGGTTCCTTATTCAGCTGGCATGGTTTGGATGGAACCCCTCCTTTATACATCCTTTCTTATTGCTGTTTGATGAAATGCTCCAGAAGAGAGGAGACATACCCAGGATAATAATTGCCCTTTGAGTATGTCCTAAATCGAGGCAACAAGGCATTAAATGGAGCAAATTTTGTTTGTGTATTTCCTCCCAAGGATTTGCAGCCTGGTACATGCCTGGGTAAAGCATCATGACCTATTTCCATGAAATAAGTCAACAAATAAGTTAGAGGGTGATGTATATACATACATATAAAGGCTCTAAGTAGATAAAACAGAATCTTCCTCTTTCTGTTACTGGGAAAGGACAATTTTTTCTCTACCATTCAGTCTTCCATCTGGACTAAGAATTAAATTTACGTGAAACAAATTAACAGGAATAAAATACCCAAAGTTTTATTAATCTCAGGGAGGCCCAACAATGAGACCTAAAGAAATGATCAAGGCAGGCAGTGTTTGGACAATGAGAAAATAAATTTGTGAGGAATTGATTGGATAAAGAAAAAAGGTGTTTGGAAGCTTGAATTAGGAAATTCTAAGCAGAATTTAGGCTGAGGTAGTAGATTAGAAAAAATAACAAGGTTTGTTTTTACAGCTTTCTCAGCTTTAAAGTCCCTATCTCTGGTGATAAGGGTTTCTTTTTACTTCCTAGTACAGGGAGGGCAGTTTTCATACAGGAGATTGGTTTCCTGCTTTTAGGGGGACAGAGGAGGGTCTGAGAGTCCTTGTACCAGCCGTTTTTAAAGTAATTTTTATTTAAAATAACCAATATGCCAACGTAGCACATTTGGGGGCAACCTGCCCTTGACCCCCACACTGTTCATGTATCAGGTATGGTTTCACTACCCCAGCTATAGAAGTAAGCCTACCATAAGGAGAAAACCAAGATGAGGGTGGGGTTCAGCTATTTCAAGACACATTTGCTGAGGCTGTAGAAAGAGATCGATGGGAGGTAAAGGACCAAGATGACTTGTTGCCCCTGCTGCTCCCATTCCACTCAGAGGTATTTTATAGCCAGTATCCCTTTCTTTGTGCTCTAGTGTCAGGAAAATGTCCAACAAGAGATTAGGACCCTATACTGAACACTTTCAGAACCCAAATCCAATCACACAAAATGGAAGAAAGCAGGAATTTGTTTTTAAGTGACAGGATAATAGGATGCATATAAATAAAGCTTCGGTACTTAACATTAGCTGTGTCAGCCCTGAATCCTGCCTTGGTATCCTTTCTTTTGAGAATTGTTTCCCACTCTCCTGGGACTCTCACACACATTTGAGATGCTAACACCCAGGCTTTTCAGATACACTTCTTAGTAGCTTTTGGCTAAATATTTCTTTTTCCTAAGATCAAGGGACCCTAGGACCCTACCTCTGACTAATCCCTTGTCTCTGGTGTGCTATCTTTCTAGGTGCATGCTCTGACCCAGACCTCGTATCCCTGAGTCAAGAAATTGAAGAGTTTTTGATTTATAAGGATTCTAACAATACCTGCTGAACCCTCCATCCTTCCTGACTATGTAAACTCTTCAAATATTGTGATATGACCAGAAACAGATGGCCATGACAGTGGTCTTTTAAGACTGTAATCACTTTCCACAGATAATGTGGCACATTAGACATAATTTACTTGTGTCTGAAAGAACTGGCATTTGCCAAAGAACAATGTCAATACTATGTCTCCTAATAGACCCAGTCCTTGAAGAGACTGTCCCCAAGTGCCCCTTGAATAACTGGGGATGGAAGCCTCTGTATCTTGCTACCTTCTCCCCTCTCCTAGTGGATAATTCTGAGTGATGATTCTGAGTGGACAGCGCTGTGCTGAGCACAGTGGGTGATATTTCAGGACCCAGATGTCTACAAGATTTTAAACGCTAGTGGGAGAGAAAAGACAAGTAGTCAAATGATTTATTTCTGATAAAAATGAGTGGTTGTTTATCTCTGATAAAAACGAGTGCTTCACAGACATGTCATCTCATGCTGAGGAAGCAGACTCAGAGAGCTTAGGTACTAATGTCTTGCTGCAAAGACAACTTGGTAAGCGCAGTAAGAGAGCCTGCCGTGTTAAGGGATTGACAAGAGGTCAGAGGCACAGATGTGTGATGGACAAGTCCTTGGAATAGATGACAGGTTGGAGGGGGGTGGACAAGGAGGCAGGACACAGCCTCAAGGACATGATTGAT
>NW_023270445.1:0-23751 GCF_011800145.1 Mirounga leonina | reverse complement strand
AAAACTGGTACACTCTGGGGCATCTGGGTGGCTCAGTCGGTTAAGTCTTCAGCTCAGGTCATGATCCCAGAGTCCTGGGATCGAGCCCCACATCGGGCTCCCTGCTCAGCAGGGAGTCTGCTTCTCCCTTTGCCCCTCCCCCCGACTCGTGCTCTCTCTCTCTCAAATAAGTAATTAAAATCTTAAAAAAAACACCAAAAACCTGATCCACTCTGATTGTCCAATATGGATAATATATTAGATGTGCCACTGGTTCCTCAAAATACCACTGTTGGCTTCAACTAAAATATAACATGTTAATCAGGGTAGAGAGAAAATAGACATTATAACCAGCTTTTTGTCTCCTTCCTCCCATAATTCAAGACAAAGCAAAGGACTAATGAAGACCTCCAAGTGTGCTTTGATTTGGGACCTATGAGTGTGTTCACACACCAAAGGACTTGTTTCTTGACCCTTTGGCATTCCAAAATTTGCATATGTCTGTACAATGGTAATTTCAGGAAGAGTTACCTTTTAAATATGGTATACATGTGGAGGGGTATTTTAAATTTGTTGATTATTCATTTCATGGCAAAAAGGTTCCTAATAATTTAAAAATAGGCATATATTCCTGGCATTGAGTGGTACAATTCAGGAAGTAGTGCCAGATACTGCCATCAAGTTTAATTTCAATAGTGAGGTGTTTTGCATGTTCTAATGGCAACACTTAGTGAAAGTTACTTTTGGAAAATTAAGCTCTTGGATAAGCTATTTGTGAATCCCTGGATGTCCTGCTGTCCAGGACTACTGTCTCAGATGGGTCAAGTTCTCATTCCTTAGGTGCCATTTGACCTCCCCTGCGTGCATTCATGCAGCCACTGAGAGTGATCATCTGTGATACTTAAATCCTTTCCTTTCCCTGCTCCTCCTCTCCCCTCCCCCTCCTCTTTCTCCTCACCACCCATCTGTCTTTTTATCCTCCTCTTCCCATTTCTTTACCCCATACTAAAGGCTTATGGTTCAATTCCCTTGGTACAGTCTCATAAATTAATTTGTATATGATGCAATTCCATGGTATTTGGCAAGTCACAATATTTTGGTTTCTATTTTCATTTTACTTGCACAGTTCAAGAAACACAGAATGTAGGATTAAGATCAATGCATGTAACATGTATTGATTATGTGCATGTTTTTGCAGAGTAGACTGACCTTAAAAGGTATTTGCTTTGGGATCTTGCCAAACCATACTTCTGATTCTCTAGGGTTAACGAAGAGTGGAACTGTCAGAGCACCAAAAGTCAAAGGGTTTTTCTACTGTCCCCTTTGTTTTCTACCCAAAACCATGTTAAGCAATATCTAGATATTACTCTCATTGGTTTGGGGGCATCAACAAATGAGATATTTCTTTTTTTTTTTTAAAGATTTTATTTATTTATTTGACAGAGAGAGACAGTGAGAGAGGAAACACAAGCAGGGGGCAGTGGGAGAGGGAGAAGCAGGCTTCCCGATGAGCAGGGAGCCCGATGCGGGGCTCGATCCCAGGACCCTGGGATCATGACCTGAGCCGAAGGCAGACGCTTAAAGACTGAGCCACCCAGACGCCCCAGACAAATGAGATATTTCTTCATAAAATCTTGGAACAATCCCAAACTCTTATTTACTCGGGCAAAAGTGGATACAAAGGAATTTGCCTGCAACACACAGCTGCGCTCTATGACCCTGAGTGCATTTCTACTCCGAAGGGCAGCAGTGTTCTACCCCTTACCACCTCCTCTAGATAGAAGATATTGTTGAGAAGACATTCAACCATGGCTCTCTTCCCTTTGGAGGCATGTCCACCGGGCAGATTTTCTCTAATAACTACCCTAATTGGCAAAGGTGCACACATTTTATGTGACAGAAAAATTCTTACGGGCATTTTGCAAACATAACATGTTCTTCTCTTGCTGCAATATTTGTCTTTTGGGAAACAACTTGCAGAGCCTTGTGGTAAGTTGCTTAAGAGCATTAAAGTTTGTTAATTCCATTTTTTTCTCCCTACCATAGAGGCGGAAAGAAGTCTGATGAATATCAGGGTCCCTAGGCTCATACAGGGGCATTGGACCAAAGGTCTTCCAGAAGAGCAGTATTTTAGTCTAAAATAAAAAGATTGGCTTACCAGAACTGGATCTTGACTGGAGTCCATGACAATTTAGAGACCAGAGTCCAAGGGGCATCTTTGGCAGGGCTGCAGGATTCTGGAAAGCCCTCTAAAAAAAAAAAAAAAAAAAAAAGACTACACTGTGTTTTGTTTTGTTTTGTTTTTGTATATATATTTCATCAGTTTTTCAAATGCTTCTCTGACTTTCTAAAATGATCTTCTGCAGCATTCCAGAAGCCAAGGTTTGCTTCTCAGATTATATTAAAATTAATTCCTTTTTTTTTTTGAGAGAGAGAGAGTGTGGGTGGTGGGGAAGAGCAGAGGGAGAGAGAGAAAATCTCAAGTAGACTCTATGCTCAGCCTGGGGCCTGACTCAGGGCTTGATCCCAGTACCCTGAGATTGTGATCTGAGCTGAAATCAAGAGTCAGACGCCTAACCAACTGATCCACCCAGGCGCCCCTAAAATTAATTCTTAATAGGTATGCCATTGCCTAATTCCATCTTTCAAGATAGAATTTTTCAGAGCCCATATGTATCTATCACCCAGTCCTGACAAGCATGTGGCCAGCCCTCTTCCTCTCTTATCCAATACCTCCTGCCCCATCTCTGTTATAAAGCAAGTCCCAGACAGCACATTAATTTATTGAAGGGAATGTTTAAAGAAATAAAAATACAGGGGCGCCTGGGTGGCTCAGTCAGTTGAGTGTCTGCCTTCCGCTCGGGTTGGGTTCTGGGATCGAGTCCGGCATCGGGCTGCCAGTTTAGTGAGGAGTCTGCTTCTCCCTCTCCCTCTGCCTCTCCCCCCAACTCGTGCTCTCTTTTTCTCTCTCTCTCTCTCAAATACATAAATAAAATCTTAAAAAAAATACACTTCTCTGGATGAGAATTATGATCCCATGTTGCATATATATTAGCAGTATCTTGGAGTTTTTGGAAAGCACATCCATGTGTGCCATGTCATTTAATTCTTAAGGTAATCTTTGACATGCAAATCTTTATTCCCATGTTAGAAATGAGAAAACTATGGCTTTGACAGAGATTGTCATTTCTACCCCGTTACAAAACAAATGCTACAGAGATGGAGCTGTCAGATTCCAAGTCTTGGCCTCTTTCCAGCACACCACTACCACCTCACAGACTGGTAGTTGTGAATGAACTTCAGCCACATCCTTATGTGAGAGAGAGAAAGGGAATTTCAAGTGGGTCATGCATTTTACAACCTAATCTTCCATTAGTTTGGAGATTTTTGGAGCTCAACATCCTTAGATCAGTAATTGCATTTAGTCCTGTGTTGTGTAATTGGACTATCAGGACCTTGTAGGAAATTATTCTTACTATGGACAAGACACTAGGTTTGAATCAGGTTAATATGTAACTAGCACATTTTCTGTCCTGGGGAACTTGGTTCCCTTCTGTGTGCTACAGAGAATTGATACTCTGACAGTTCCTAAATGCGGTGTTTATGCATTTATTTTGTGCTTAAACTTGCTATGTGTTAAGGGGATACCAAGATGAGCAAAGCAGATCCTGGCCTCAGGAAGTTTACAATCTAATGGGATGGACAAATAGATAAATAAATATTTGTAATACTTGTCAAAATAATTATAGATAAATTTAGAAGCTCAGAAGATAATAAAAACTATTCACCGTTTATGAATGACTTCTCTGTTAAGAAATAGGGATGTGGGGCACCTGGGTGGTTCAGTTGTTAAGTGTCTGCCTTCAGCTCAGGTCATGATCCCAGGGTCCTGGGATCAAGCCCCGTATCGGGCTCCCTGCTCAGCGGGGGAGGCCTGCTTCTCCTTCTCCCACTCTCCCTGCTTGTGTTCCCTCTCTTGCTGTCTCTCTCTGTCAAATAAATAAAAATCTTAAAAAAAAGAGAGAGAAGAAATAGGGATGTGTGTTGTTTATTTTAATGCTCCAACACACACCTTTAAAGGCAAATATTATTAATCTGAGCTACAGCTGATGAAGTGGAGGTTTGTATATCTGGTGATTTGGGCATCTCAGGTGAAGGGAGTAGCCTCAGAGAAGCGCTGAATGAGCAAGGGGTCTGGGAGGCAGAGAAACTTCTTGGGTTCAGGGATCAGGAAACAGTAAATGAAAAGGTCAAAAGCATTTTCAAGGCCTCTTATCCGTAATGATAAGGAAAGACACTGAGTGGATATGTATTGTCAAGTGTAAGCGGAACAGGGAAAGTGTGGTTTCAGTGGTGTCTACTGATCAGTGAAATTCGTATGGACCTTCTGAGTGATGATGTGATTATTTTGGAGGAGGCCATGTCCTTAGAATGCATAAAACTCTGATTCATGCTTTTTATTTTCACCCATGGTTCTTTCTTTTTTTCATTCTAGACTGCGATCAGCTCTCTGCTATGAGCAATTTGCTAGCAGCTGAACTTTAGTTAAGACCTTATAAATCCCCTATACAATTATATTACCTACAAAGAATAATTTGATAGTGAGTTAAGCCAATGGACATTTTTTTAAT
Source organism: Mirounga leonina (assembly GCF_011800145.1). NCBI lineage: Eukaryota > Metazoa > Chordata > Mammalia > Carnivora > Phocidae > Mirounga > Mirounga leonina. The sequence goes on along the minus strand of NW_023270445.1, from coordinate 19,141 downwards.
TTCATATTGTTTAATCATCTCTGTTCCAGGTAGCAGTGGCTTAAGCAATTTGTTTTTATTATCCAGGTGTCTCTTTGATTACTTAAATTTGATTGGTAGGTTTTCCAACTTAAAAATTAATCAAAATGAAGGCAGTGAAACTATACTATAATAGTGGGTCCATGTCATTATATATTTGTCAAAACCCATAGAATGTACAACACCAAGAGTGAATCCCAATGCAGACTATGAACTTTGAGGGATAATGATGTATCAGTGGAGGTCCATCAGCTGTAACAAATATACCACCCTGGTGTAGGATAATGATAGTGGGGGAGCGTATGCATGTGTGGGGGTAGGAAAATCTCAGTAGTTTCTGCTCAGATTTTCTGTGAACTTAAAACTGCTCTAAAAAAGAAAGTCTATTAAAAAATTAATACAAGTAGAGAACCCATGAAAGCCAGAGCCTTCTGTCTAGGTGGTTTTATATGGGAGTTCAGAAGCTGGTGGTAAAGGTGGGGGTTACTGTGTCATAGTGCAATGGGGGGTGGCAGGGAGCCAGGGTTCTTCCAGCTGCACCAAGGTGGCGAGAGGTTCCTCAGAACTAATAAATTCTCTTGTGGTGTGAGAAGAGTCAGCCAAGAAGAACATGACAGAGGAGAGATCTTAGAGTCAGAAAGAATGCTATAGAATTCTAGAAGTGTGGCATTCATTGTCCTGTTCCATCCAGAATTGATGCAGAATGAACCCTCACTTTCCAAAAAGCCCCGTAGTGATGTCTTCCCTTTAGAGTACATCTTGATTTTGTCATGAAAGTTGGCTCCTAGGCCATTTTAAATTTTTACTTTAAAGTTCAAAACGCAAACAAAAACATGTATATCTAATCTAATCTAATCTGTCAGATTCTGCCAAGTATCTCTCAATATTTCATTAAAAATCATGGCAGCTAAACATCTATCTCTATCTCTAGATAGATAGATGTACAGATATATATAGATACATATCTCCCTGGCATAAATGTGCCCTTTTGCTCTTGCAAGACTGACTAAGTACTCTCTACCATCACTTATTCTTTCTTCTCTAAACTCACTTGTTTTGAGTTTGCTTCTTTATTTTCACTGAATACTTTCTTTTGACTCTTCATATTAAAAGCCGTAACACACACACACACACAAATCTTGAAAAAAAAGCAATAACACTGTATCAAGAATTGGAACCAAGTTTCTTTGATATTCCTATATCGCTGGTTTCTGGAGACCTCGTGGTCCCTGATCTTGTATATCTTCATTAGCCACAACATAGTTATATTTGTTTAGGGTCCTGGTTCCTGGGTCAGTCATTTTATTTCTTTAAAGAACTATATGACTTGCAATTACAGGAAGGAACTAAGTGAGTCAGGAAATGAGGATTCCTGATCAATTCTTCAGTCACTTTCCTGGAGTGTTGGTGAAGTCTGTGAAATCTTCCTTGCATAATTCTTATCATAAATCTGGAGTTGCCCAGATCAATCTTACCAACTGGGAAAGAAAACTGGTATGATTCTGTTTGAGGGGATAAAATAACTAAGTATCTTGGATTCAGCTACTGTACTTCTGTACAATTGTATTGTATGTTGAAATTTACTATCTCCTTATTTTTTTAAAGATTTATTTATTTGTTTATTTTGCAGAGAGGGAGGGGCAGAGGGAGAGAAAGTCTTAGGCAGACTCTGTACTGAGTGGGGGTCTCCACGTGGGGCTCTACTGTGGGGCTCAATGTCACAACCCTGAGATTAGGACCTGAGCCAAAACCAAGAATCGGGCACTTAACTGACTGTACCACCCACGCACCCAAAATTTACTGTCTTAAGAGAAATATGGCTTCAGAATTTTTTTCTTGCATCTCAATCTGCCAATCACAGAGAAATTCAGTAAGTGCCTAAGAAACTAGGTATGATCACCTGTGCCCTTGAATTTTTTTTTTACTTCCACCATAATATTTTATTAAATTTTTTCCATGCTCCATAAAATATTTATGATGTCTATGTCTTGGCTGTTTTACGTTGCAGAACTGTATGATTTCTTTTTTTTTTTAAAGATTTCATTTATTTATTTGACAGAGAGAGACATAGCGAGAGCAGGAACACAAGCCGGGGGAGTGGGAGAGGGAGAAGCAGGCTTCCCGCAGAGCAGGGAGCCCGATGTGGGACTCGATCCCAGGACCCTGGGATCATGACCTGAGCCGAAGGCAGACGCTTAACGACTGAGCCACCCAGGCACCCCATAAGAACTGTATGATTTCTAACTGGTGCTCTCTTGTTAATCCATTGGCAAATATTTACCTCTATTCTGTTCAAATGGAACATCCTGGAATTATTTGATACCTCAAAATATAATATTTCTTTGGCTGTTTAAAAGATTATTAATGATCTCTAAAATTATTGTTTGTAATTTAATCTTTCAATTAGTTCTACCTGTTAAGTCAGAAAGTAAAGCTACTTTCTTCAAAAAATAAATTTTTTAGGAAATCAGAGGTGTGCCCTATGATACATGAGTGTATATCAGTAAATGTTACCTAGGTCCCTCAGTTATTTGCAGTGGTAATATACAACACACTTTACAATCTATAGGGTATGAGTACCAACCAAGGAGAACAAAGCATTGGTCTTAGAACCAGAGAAAATTACGGGATATCAAAGAGAGGGCTCCTGAGGTAGTTGATATAGCTGTACCAAGAAGACCCAGCTAGCCATCCGTTCTGTTGTTGAAGAACTGTGGCAAGAGTCTAGATTCCACCTTGATATAGGTCAGCTGAAGGAAGGATTTACAATGCATTCTAATAGAGCAGCGCAACACTGAGGAAAGTCTTCAAAATCAGAAAGGCCAGTTTAGATTCTGCCTTTATGGCTCGCGTGGCCCTGGCTTTGAAATTTCTTTTCCTCTGGGTGTGAGAGTTTCCTTCATTTTAAAGGAGCATGGCAATATCCTCCATGTAGGGTTGCCAGATGGTTACAGCTAACATGGGTTAGACACAGTCGCCAGCCCACAGGAAGCGAGCCGTCACTGAGAGGGGTTGTCACCATTCCCTTCATCTCTGTGGCCCCATTCTTCTGGGTTGCTCTTTCGTTCTTGGAAAGCTTCTCCTTGGGCTCTTCATCTTCTGTTCATGCCTTGAACACTAATGCTTCCCAGCTGCCTTCTGTTCTCTTTGTGCTCACTCTTCGCACTGATCTCATCCAGAACCCTGACTTTTGCCCTAACCTCAGGAACAGCTTCCTAGCCTGAACCACTTCTTAGCATTTCTCTTGGGCTCCAAATCCAACTCCTTACTAGGAATTTCTGCTTGAATATCTCCCAGCTACCTCAGACTCCACATGTCCGCAACTGAACGCACTATCCTTCCCGACACACACTCTCTCGTTGCCTCTCCTACCTGGGTTAAAATAGCGCCATTCACTTACTCTCATAAGCTAGAAAACTGAGGGTCACTTTGAACATTCACTACCATTTTTATACCCAAATATGTCATCGATTCCTGTCAATATTGCCACTTAAATATCTTTTCATCTCCACCATCCTAGTTTGGGCCTCATTCTTTTCCTGCTATTAACTAGCTTTCCCCGTTTCCAGCATCAACCCTCTCCAAACTATTCTATGCAAAGACAAGATAATTTTCTTTTTGATACTACTTGCTTTTAAACTTTTAAATAGTACACTGGACTGTGCTGTAAGGTTAAACCCTAGCAGTTTTTGAATGCTTGATATGGTGAGATTGAAAATAAGCAGCTAATGGGGTGCCTGAGTGGCTCAGGGGATTAAGCCTCTGGCTCTTGATGTTGGCTCAGGTCATGATCTCAGGCTCCTGGGACCAGCCCTGTGTTGGGCTCCCGGATCAGTAAGGCGTCTGCTTGCTTAAGACTCTCTCTTCCTCTCCCTCTGCCCCTCCCCCTGCTCGCTCATTCTCTCTCTCAAATAAATAAGTAAATCTTAAAAAAAAAGAAAAGAAAAAAGAAACAGCTAAGATCTGCCTTCTGACCTGCACTGGGCAATGGATGGTCCCTACACTGTGTTGATATAACAGAGGCCGACCAGTCGTTGGTGACTGACTTTTGGTTGATTTCATTTTAGAGGACATATGGTCAAATCACATACTTCGTTGAGGTTATAGTTTCTCCTGAAATAAATAGATAGATGTCATCCTAGGAGTGATCAATCCCGGAGCATGAAACTTGGACAGTAAGCTGAAGTGAGGTAAAAGGCTTTTTTCTCTTTAATACCAGAATTTCCCTCAGTCTATACTCTGAGGATTTCAGGGCATTTCCAGCGAAGTAACAACAACGGCTACACCGGGGAAGCTGGGAGCAAACCAGCCTTATTAGAGACCAAGGATATGCCCTGGACATGCACAGTAGAAATTCTGCCGGTGGTTCTTCCTTTCCGGTGTTCCCCAAACTACAGCGAGACTCGAAGCTGTAGCCTGCTTTCTGCTGAACTGTGGGGAAACAAGGGAAAGGGTCCATTTGATACTTGCGACAAAATTAAATGACTAAATACATGCAACTAGAAAGGCTAGACAGAGCTAAAATAACCAGTAAGTAAATATTGTTGAAATATATTCACTGCTCAGTGAATTGAAGTCAGCAGTAATTGAAGGCGAGTACATTGTAGCAGACAACTGGCCCCTTTTCAGCACTGATGGGTCTTTATTTACTTGCACTACGTGTTTTATAATCCTGTGGGTGGAAATAATTGAATGACCTTTAAAAGGTAAAGTCTTCTCTAGTTGTTTGATTTTCAGCTAGATAACAATCCTCTGAGAAAACAAGCTTTCATAAACAGTAGGTGGCCATGTTTCTTTGTTTGATTTCATTGTTCTGAAGCCTTTCACTGTTGACTGTCATTCACAGGTTTTGTCGACTGGGGGCACTTTCTGTGGATAGCAGCGCCCCCTGTCCTCTTCCCGCCAAGATATTTCAATGTTGCCTTGGCTGGTGATACTGCTTTGGCACTTGCTGTATGATCCATTATCTTGTGTGGGAACTTGCAGCTCTCCAATTTAAATCTATCTTGTTAATGCTTCCTTGTTCTACTCTTGGAAAGTAGATCTGAGATTTACCAAGTCTCAAAAGGCATTTTTATGTACCAATTATTTTAGCCTAATGTCTCTGAAGGCAGCAATTAACACAGTATATTTAAGTAGTTAAGTTAAAAAAAAAATAGCTAAGTTTTTCCACTGCATATCCAGGCCTCTGAAATGTCACTGATCATGTGTATCCCATGCTATTTAGATCATGGGGAGGAGGTGTTTCAAATTAAAGTAAAAACAAATTCAGACTTTCCATTCCTAAAGTTAGTTTTATTTTATTGTTGTATAACAGATTCAAGTGGGAATCTGCTTCTGTAAATTACCTTTAGTTTCTTTTTTTTTTTTTTTAAAGATTTATTTATTTATTTATTTGAGAGAGAGAGAATGAGAGACAGAGAGCATGAGAGGGAGGAGGGTCAGAGGGAGAAGCAGACTCCCCGCCGAGCAGGGAGCCCGATGTGGGGCTCGATCCCAGGACTCCGGGATCATGACCTGAGCCGAAGGCAGTCGCTTAACCAACTGAGCCACCCAGGCGCCCTACCTTTAGTTTCTTAAGAATACTCTTCTCACAGAATTAAGCTAAGTATCTTTTTAGCCTTTTTCTAAATATTTGCATTTATGGATAGGAAATGGAAATATTTTTAGTTTTTGTAGCACCAATATTATATCTGAACTTTTTATAATGGAATAAAATAGACCAAGATAATGTCTGTTTTATAAATTGTTATACAATTATAAATGGTTTTATACTAATTGAATTAAATGTACACTAATATTTAAATATTCATGTACTGCAGTATTTAAATACTTGTTTTCTTCTAAGGCCCAAGATAATGGGTTGTTTATACCACTAGATCTCCAACTTTAGTTTGTACCCTGATTGTCTGGAAAAACCTGGGTCCTATCCTGATATACCTCAGGACCCTCAAGAAGGCCAAGAATTCACCTTCTTAACAAGTTTTTAGGTGATGCTGATGCTTCTGGCCTGGGGAACCGCACCTGGAAAACCACTAGTTTAAACGTTCAGAGGGATGCTTTTCATAGGGCTTGTCTGGGTACCGGAATGTTTCTGTGGCTGATAGACACAGACAGGGACTTCTCATAGGTGTTCCAAATCTAAGTCCTTTGGTCTTACATCTCCACTTAATTTCATGATCTTTGGAATTCTGGCCCTAGGGATGGGAAGAGGGCTGATGCCATTAGCCCCAAATCAGCTATGGGAGAGTAGGCAGGAGTAGAAGAATGTGTTAGTTTAGATTTGTATGAGTTGAGTTGGACATCGGGGTAGAAGTGTGCTAAAGGCAAGTAGAAATTATGGACCAGCACTCAGGAGCAAGAACAGGGCTGTAGAGAGTAGGAAGCTAATAACTTACTGATGACCTAGTGGTTGATGCCTTCACTGCCTTGTTTCACTTAATCCCCCCAAGTCTCCCAAGGGTAGTCAAAAAGTATTCTTATGTTTATCAATGGGGAAGGAAACTGAGATTTGGAAATTAAGTAACTTGTAATTAATAGTTGAGGACCCAAATTTGAACCCCAGTTGGTCAGTTTCTAAACTCTATTATATTTGTGGATGAGAGAGTTTGAGAAGGGAAGGTAGGCTTTAGTGTCTTATCCTGCAAAAGGATCAGGTAGCAAGAAGGCTGAGAAAGGTCATTTAGAGTTGCTGTCTGAAAAGAAAGCCTTTAATATTTTGGTTAATGGTTTAAGTCCCTCAACTGTGGAGGGCAAGGAAGAAGAGGCAATGAAGGAAGACCTGCTTTTTGAAGATTGGTTTTAAAAGGAAAAAGACAAGAGAAGCATATTTTGAGGATTAGGGTCTTCCCTAATATATATAGGCACCTGTTATGGACTGAATGTTTGTGTCCCACCCAAGTTCATAAGTTGTGGTCCTAACCTCCAATGTGATGATATTTGGAGGTGAGACCTTTGGAAGGTAATTAGGTTTTGATTAGGTTATGAATATGGGACCTCCATGATGGAATTGGTGCCCTTGTAAGAAGAGGAAGAGAGAGATGTCTGTTTCTCCATGTACACGTACCCAGGAAAGTCCACGTGAGCACACAATAAGAAGGTGGCCATCTACAAGCCAGGAGAAAGACCCTCACCAGAACTGGACCATACTGGCACCCTGTCCTTAGACTTCCAGCTTCCAGAACTGCGAGGAAGTAAATGTCTGTTGTTTAAGCCACCCAGACTTTAGTATTTTATTAGAGCAGCCCCAGCTAAGACAGCGCCCATGCAAATTGGTGGGTTGTTTATTCAGACATGGTCCATTAAAAGGTGGCTCAGAGGGTTTTGAATATATGAAATTGGTGTCTCTTGATGTCTGTTCCCATCCCTACTTCTGTTGGAACACTTACAAACAAGCAGGGTATTCCAGTCTTGTCAGCGTTCTCCTGCCAAATACGCTTAATTATGTAACTGGGTGAGGTGTGCATTGCCTCTTACATAAGAACCGGTTTTTCTGTCGTTTATCAAACTAGATTGGGCTACTTCTCTTTCGCTCGTGTGCATGTGGTATGTGAGGTGGGGAAGGTGGTGTTAAAAGCATTCCTTGAATGGCTTTCACTTGTAGTTTGAGCTTCAGCGCTGAGGAGCCAAAGTTCTTAACACTTAACACTAAGGAAATCAACTCTATTATATTTAGGTGTCTGAAGTGTTTAGAGAGCTGTCCAAAATAAATGAAATATCAAGTTATTGATTCATATGGGTCAGTCCCTTCATAGAAAAGAGTGTAAAATGTTATTTCCTTTCTGCTCTGAACTCATTTTATCTTTTTTTTTATTCTTATGTTAATCCCCATACATTACATCATTAGTTTTAGATGAAGTGTTCCATGATTCATTGTTTGTGCATAACACCCAGTGCTCCATGCAGAATGTGCCCTCCTCAATACCCACCACCAGGCTAACCCATCCTCCCACCCCCCTCCCCTCCAGAACCCTGTTTGTTTTTCAGAGTCCATCGTCTCTCATGGTTCGTCTACCCCTCCGATTTCTCCCGCTTCATTCTTCCCCTCCCGCTACCTTCTTCTTTTTTTTTTTCTTAACATATATTGCATTATTTGTTTCAGAGGTACAGATCTGAGATTCAACAGTCTTACACAATTCACAGCGCTTACCAGAGCACATACCCTTCCCAGTGTCTATCACCCAGTCACCCCATCCCTCCCACCCCACCCCCCACTCCAGCAACCCTCAGTTTGTTTCCTGCAATTAAGAATTCCTCATATCAGTGAGATCATATGATACATGTCTTTCTCTGTTTGACTTATTTCACTCAACATAATACCCTCCAGTTCCATCCATGTCGTTGCAAATGGCAAGATCTCATTCCTTTTGATGGCTGCATAATATTCCATTGTATATATATACCACATCTTCTTTATCCATTCATCTGTCGATGGACATCTTGGCTCTTTCCACAGTTTCGCTATTGTGGACATTGCTGCTATAAACATCGGGGTGCACGTACCCCTTCGGATCCCTACTTTTGTATCTTTGGTGTAAATACCCAGTAGTGCAATTGCTGGATCATATGGTAGCTCTATTTTCAACTTTTTGAGGAACCCCCATACAGTTTTCCAGAGTGGCTGCACCAGTTTGCATTCCCACCAACAGTGTAGGAGGGTTCCCCTTTCTCCGCATCCCCGCCAACATCTGTCGTTTCCTGACTTGTTAATTTTAGCCATTCTGACTGGTGTGAGGTGGTATCTCATTGAGGTTTTGATTTGGATTTCCCTGATGCCGAGCGATATTGAGCACTTTTTCATGTGTCTGTTGGCCATTTGGATGTCTTCTTTGGAAAAATGTTTGTTCATGTCTTCTGCCCATTTCTTGATTGGATTCTTTGTTCTTTGGGTGTTGAGTTTGATGAGTTCTTTATAGATTTTGGATACTAGCCCTTTCTCTGATATGTCATTTGCAAATATCTTTTCCCATTCTGTCGGTTGTCTTTTGGTTCAATGGAACAGAATAGAGAGCCCAGAAATGGACCCTCAACTCTATGGTCAACTCATCTTTGACAAAGCAGGAAAGAATGTCCAATGGAACAAAGACAGTCTCTTCAACAAATGGTGTTGGGAAAATTGGATAGCCACATGCAGAAGAATGAAACTGGACCATTTCCTTACACCACACACAAAAATAGAATCCAAATGGTTGAAAGACCTCAATGTGAGACAGGAGTCCATCAAAATCCTAAAGGAGAACACAGGCAGCAACCTCTTTGACCTCAGCCGAAGCAACTTCTTCCTAGAAACATCGCCAAAGGCAAGGGAAGCAAGGGCAAAAATGAACTATTGGGACTTCATCAAGATAAAAAGCTTTTGCAAAGCAAAGGAAACAGTCATTTTATCTTTTAATTTTGAAGTAACAGTAGAGATGACTTATAAATGACTACAGATTTTTTTTTCTGCAGCAGGACTAAAAAGATTCCTAGCTGATTTATTACTGATCTCCCAAATATGTAACAGGTAGAGCCAGAGAATGAAAAGCGTAGTAAACATGAAGCTAGTGGGGCTGAACTTCTTTTTCAACCAGACAGAATATAAAATGACTAATACATCACCAAGATACTAATTAGTACCTAAAATAAAATGATATTGCTGATATCACATAATTTCTATGAATTGAAAATGATTTATGGGTTTTTCTTTTGTCTGAAGAATAGTCTAGCTGAAGTTTTTAAATGGCTAGGAATTCTCCCTGAGGGTAAACATGAAGGCTGTGTGAAGCTATGCTCTTCTTATTCTTTAGCAGTTTGAGGTCTCAAGAGTAGACAGACACTCAGATTTCCCCCAAAGTCAGCCCTGTGTGTAGGTGAAATTTAATACCTATCCACAGAAGATGAGAGAACCATCAGCAGCTTCTAAGACAGATATAGATATAGGCTTTTACAGCCCAATGGTGGCACTATCCTTCTTCTAAGTCACCTGGAACAAAAAGGTTTATAAAACCATAACCTTTTTGTGTCTTATCTGTAAAATGGGGATAATAGTAGTACGCACTTTATAGAGTTGTTATGAAGATTAACTATCAATGCATGTAAAGCCCTTAAAGCTATACCCACCATAGAATAAGCCCCCAATTAAAGTAATATATTTATTACCTAGCAGGGAAAATGGAATAAGTCTTCTTCCCACAGCTGTTAGCAAAGAGTAAAAAAAAAGGCTGAGACAACTCAGCCAGGTAAACTCAGCAGCGAAGGGGCAGATTGGAGAACACTGGTGCAGAAGAGGCCACCCATGATGTGGAGGGCACATCACGACTGAGATCTATCTTGCTTGCTTGGAGGGCCCTTCTTGTGGAGACAGTGTCTCCCACTGGGTGGCCAGGGTAGACAGGGACAACCCTCTTAATTCCCTTTCCTTGAACTAGGTGTTTGCTTTTGGATTATTGTCATCTCTGAGCACAAGCTCCAACTTAAGCAGCCTTTGAAGGAAGCTACTTTTTCCCAGGGTTCACTTTGAAGTAGAAGGGACTCTACTTCTTGCGCATTCTCTCAACTCTTGCCTTCGTTTGGGAAGACGGCATGTTGTTTGCCTCTTTAAGCATGTACTGGACAGATCCTTTTCCGAACGGACCTCTCTAATCAAAGAATCACAAAGCCTCCTCCAGATATATATTTAGAAATGTTGCCATGGTCACTGTTTCCCATTTGGGTGTCTGTCATCTGGCTACTGCAGCCTGCAGGTGAGACTCTTCCAACAGCTCATCACATATGTTTGCACCAGTACGGTGGGGGGACGAAGACTCAGGAAGAATCCCTTGTTGCCATCAACAGTCTTGCTAATTGCTTTACAATTTTACTGTAATTGGACAAGTCCCTTGGCCTCCATGGACCTCCATTCCCCCCTTATGTAAAATGAGGGTGCTGGGTTAGCCTCTCAACTCCTTCAAAGTGTGATGTCACATTTAATACACATGACCCCAGTCACAAAGAAGTTAATTAACTCTAGGGCTGCTAACATATTTCTTACGTACTGATCACAAAAGCGATTTGACAGAAATCCTTTCCACTCGACAATCTCAAGGAGATTGGATCTAGTGACCCAGAAGCCACTATTACAGTTGACTTCCGCTTGGGCTCCATGCTGTCTAGCCTGACCTATCCCACCCTTATTTTACTTGAAGCAGGCTTTGCTGTTATTTACTTCTTGGAGACTCCCAACATTCAAACCAGTTCATCAGAAAGATTCTTGGGCTCATAATATTTCATGGAAGGGAGAGGTTTTAATTCTAGCCTGGGTAGGATCAGACTGACCTGGGTAAGACTGGTCGGAGTATTGTCTGGGATTCTTCTGTCATTGTCCATTGCGAATGTAGGGACAGTTCGATAATACTTTGAATAGGGTTGTTTTCCAGACATGATCATGACAGCATTTTTCTAGATGGTTAGCAACCGTGGAGAGAGGGCATGCAAAGAAAATTACTAATATGGACTATGAGGTGGCGAAATTGGATTTTTTATGTATTCTAGGGATGACAAAATGATCAGCAAGAAAGGGTAATTCTGACTCCATCAGTACTGGGAAACTCTGAGGTGAGAATAAATGAGCCCACGGATATTACATCTGAAGATGAGATTTTCTCCCTGTATATTTCTAGCAGCCAGCCATTTAAGTGTGCACATAGTCTACACATGCAGGGCATGAACTTGGAGTGTTTGGATCAAAGGTTTTGTAAATTATTTCGTAAATTTCCCAGGGTAGGCATTGTCTAATACATGTTGTCTTAGCCCAAGTACCTGAGTTCATTACACTCAAAGGTTTAGCTGCTTCAGATACTCTTTGAGATGAAGAGAGGAGATACCTATATACATAAATAAATTTCATAGTGTGTTCAATAAATATTTTAAGTGAAAATGTGGCCCTCTTGTCTGTGAGAGAAGCTCATAGGTACTCTTGAGCAAATGACTTCTTTAAAATGTTCTATTTTCATTTTATCATTATGGTTTGGGGACCTAGAAGATTTAAGTCCTATCAGAATGCACAAACCAAGAAATTTTCTTAGTACAGTTATCTCCCCCCTGGTTTGTTAGGCTTGAATGCTGTCAGGGAGCTTTAATGGGGATGCTAAAATCTAAAATATTTTATGAAACTGGTAAAATGATTTAAAGTACTAAGGGTTCATTTACTAATAAGCCAAGCTGTTGCAGATATGTCTCCTTCTCTTTTCCCGAGAGCTTCACAAGGCCCAGGAGTACACACCCACTCATTCAGCCCGGTTCAGAAATTGTTTCAAGGCTTCATCTGAAAGAGTGAGGGTGTTCACATCCCTTTTCAGTTACTTTTTTATTAAAAAAAAATTTAAATTACCAACTATTGTAGACCTGTAAAAAGTATAGATGACAGGATAATTAATACTCAATGTACTGGTCACCTGGTTTAAGAAGATCACAAATACAACTGAGGTCCCCATGAAACCCTGTCAAAAGTTTTCATACTTTTACTATATACATATATAGCCTTAAAATTCTGATATTTTTGGCATATCTTTAAATTTATATGTACCATACTACATATGTCCTTCTTCAAAAACTTTATCTGTATATTTTTGACATTTAACCATGTTGGCAGTTGTAAATTCCATTTTGTTCACTTTCACTGATGTTTGGTATTTTATTAGGTGAATAGACCAAAGCTTTTTTCCATCTGTCCTCCTGCTGTTCGGTTGTTTCAAATTTTTCTGTTTCAAAAGATATCATGTTAATCATTCTTTAGGGATAAATATGTAGGAGTGGAACAGCTGGGATGTAAAGTATGCACACCTTTATCAAGACTAGCTAGGACCAAATTGTTCTTTAAAGTGGTTGTACCCATTTACGGTTTTCCTGAATAGTGTCGCTATTGCTCTGCATTTTTGCTGACACTTAACAGAATTTTTTATTTTGACCAATATGGTGAGTATGAAATCATATTCCTTATTGTTTAGTAGGCATTTTCGTGATTGCTCGTTAAAGCAGAGCAATCTGCTTTATGTTTATTGTCTATTCACGTTTCCTGTTCTGAGAATTACATTGTTATAGTGTTTTGCTCATTTTAAAAAATTGTTTATCTTCTTAGTGATTTATAGGAGTTCTTTTTTTTTTAAAGATTTTATTTATTTATTTGAGAGAGAAAGCATGAGAGGGGGGAGGGCCAGAGGGAGAAGCAGACTCCCCACCAAGCAGGGAGCCCGACGCGGGACTCGATCCCGGGACTCCAGGATCAGGACCTGAGCCGAAGGCAGTTACCCAGCCAACTGAGCCACCCAGGTGCCCCAGGAGTTCTTTATAATAAAATATTCCCCTCCCCCCATTTAGCTTTTAATTTATCTTGTAAATCATGTGGTATAGGGATCTAATTTTATTTTATTTTTCATGTAAATAACCAATTATTCTAGTAGAACATTTTCTGAGAGAGAGAGAGAGAAAATGAGTGGGGGAGGGGCGGAGGGAGAGGTAGAAGAATCTTAAGCAGGCTCCATGCCCAATGCTGGGTTCGATCTCACGACCCTGAGATCATGACCCGAGCAGAAATCAAGAGTCGGAGGCTTACCCGACTGAGCCACCCAGGTGCCCCTCAAGTAGAACTTATTGAATGGAATTGTCTATGCTAGGAATAGGTGATTTTTTATTAATCTTATTTAGGTTTGTTTTGCTTCTTGAAACTAAGGGATCAGATTGTTACCAATTCTGGGAAAACATAAGGCATTATCTCTTGGAATATTTTCTTTCCTGCATTCTCTTTATTTTCTTTTTCTGGAACTAATATTAGAACTATGTTCGAACTTCTGTCTTCTAAGTTTCTTGACTTTTTCCTCTTTTTCACATTCCTGATTCCCTGTTTTGCCTTCTGTGCAATTTCTTCTGAGTTAAGTTCTCTCTTACTAATTTTTGCTTCAGCCGTGTCTAATGTGCTGCCTAACATTTCTAAGTTTTAATATTAATGATTATATTTTTCATTTGTATGACTTGTAATTTAGTCTTTTTCAAATATATCTTATCTTTTTAAATAGTGTTTTTTCATGTGTTCAATTTTTCTTTTGCCTTTATTTTGGCATACTTGTTTTATGTCTCTGATACTTTTGTTATCTGAGGTTTTTCCACCATGTGTTGATTTTAGGTTGGTCCTTCAGTGTGGTTTCTTTGATTATTTGTGAGTTTTGGATTGTGAAATCATCTCAAGTGGGACTTCTTGGTGGGAATCTTGCACAACCTCCAGAGCAATTTTTAATCTCCTCCTGCCGAGGATATTTCTAGCTTGGTAGGACTTTTTTTGTTTATTTGGTACCTTTTTTGGTTCAGACATCTCTAGACAATGGAACAGGTGCATGATTATACATTTTGGGGGGAGATAATTATTTTTTCCACCCAAAGCCTAGGCCAAGATAAACAGTCTTCTTTTCTGGGGTGGCTTTTTTGTTTTTTGTTTTTTCAGTCTACCTTATAGGGGGGTAAAACCTTCTGGAACCTCTTCTGATTCAGGTTTCTCAGTTCTACCTCCTTTGCCTCAGAAAGGCACCAGACATTATCTGTTACTCATGTGGTGATTAAGAACCTTAAGTTCTGGTTACAAAGACATGCAAAACCCTGTAGGACTGTTTAGTATTATCAGTCTCTTCTTACTTTCTAGTTTAAGTGTTTCAGTCATTTTTGGCCACTGTAGATTTCGCTTGCATAATTAATTACCTTTAGTTTTATAGCAGGAGCATTTCAACTCCCCAACTGCCAAGAAGGGAAGTCTGTTTGCTTACCTCTTAAAGCTTTAGTTATTTAGATAACAGTCTTGAGTTAGGATGAAAATGATTTAACCAGTGATAGAGCCAAATAATCATAGAGGGTAATATAAATGTGTTTACTTTAAAAACTGGTATTGTGATTTTGCCTGCATTAGACTGTATCTTCAGGAAAATAACTTGCTCTTGACTGAAAATGTTTTTATTCTTTCAACAGGCTAGTACTAAGGGTTTGTGATCTGCATGACAGCATGGGATGCACCTCAGTGTATTGACTACTGACCTATTTCTCTCTTGGCCAAGAGATAAACAAACCCATGTGTGAATTGGAAAAAATGACAACCAATGTAGTGCAGCTCTTCTATAAGAAAAATGTCTCCTTAAAACAAAACAAAAAGAAATTAAGTGGTGCTGGAATTTTGACAATGTTGTCATGAACTGCTGCCAATTAAAAGCAATTAGCCCCATTGTTCTTTATTAACTGGACATGCAGCTTAATGGACTCAAAGAGCTCACAGTCTGAATCTGATCTGATCTCTTTTTTCAAGTAATTATGACTCAAGGGAAGACTCAATAGATATATCTACAATTATACATATGTGTATGTTCATTTTGTTCCCTTAGAAACAGTATCCTGTTATTTGTACCAATTTTCTAGAAAATTAACTTTTCCAGTTGGGCAAGCTTGGTTTACTTGGCAAGAGAATGCATAAAAGCACCCATTTACATCTATTGATTTGGCAGAGACATAAAGAGTATGGTGAGTAATATCCTTCATTTGGGTATACCTCTCCTGAAAGATTGCTGCAAGGGATTTTGAAACGAAGTGTTCTTTTGAGAAAAAAATAACCAAAACTTAAAAAATAATTTTATTATTATATTAATAAACCATTTTTATTATTACTTTATCTTATGCCTGTACCAGAAAGTTTCTCTGCCCTTAATGGCTACGGGACCTCTAGGTATAAGGATCAAGTAACAATAACTATTTCTTGGGGCAAAAGAGATCTGAGGAAATCTATTCCAAGGTCTTTGTGACCTTAAAGCAAGCCAGAGCATAAGCAATCTCCACGTTGCTCTTACCATGGCCTTAAGCTCTTGGGAAGTGGCTCTGAAACCACAAATGACATCTCTTGAGTATGAAGACAGAAGGCAAATATCCATTAATGCATTGTCATGGCTTCTTTGACATTTCTCTCACCAATGCCTGAGAGGTCCATGGGATCCCAACAGCCAAGGGTGATAGAAAAGTCTGTGGGACCACTTTGCTTCTCCATAGGTGAGTTGACTGCAAAGCTGCCAGGTTCCCTAGGACTGAATTCGTGATTTCTTTGACTCCATAAATCATCAAGGAATGAATGATGAATTTAAAAACACTTAATGAGAGTCTACCAGGTGCTGGGGTTGAAGTGACAGAGGCAGTTAAGAAATAGTTTCTGCCCTGAAGGAATTCACAGGATGGTGTTGGAGGTCAGTACAATAGATGAGTGTGATGTGGGTGGAGTAGGGGCACGGATCCAACTGTGGGAACATGGGGGAGAGGGTCAGGAAGGGGTCCTGGATGAGGGACCTCTGACTTGAGTAAAGACGGAATTGCAGGGTGCAGCTGAGGCATGATGAGAATCATATTGCAATAAATAAGTATATCAAATCAACCCATTGTATACCTTAAACTTACACAATGTTATATGTCAACCTTATCTCCATTAAAAAAAAGAAGGGAATGACATGTGTGTTAGCCAAGCGAAGTGTTCTCAATCATCAGAGAAAAGCAAAACTTAGGAACACAGCAGGCATGGCTATTTTTTGTAATAAACTGTTCCATTTAATTATCCTAAGTTTTTGTTTAATTTTTTAAAAAGATTTTAGTTTTTAAGTAATCTCTACACCAACGTGGGGCTTGATGCCACAACCCCAGGATCAAGAGCTGCACGCTCCACCAACTGATCCAGCCAGGCACCCCTGTTTAATTTTTATTCTCTTGATAACAGCCTCTCCTATTATGTACAGTGTTATTTTTGGAAGCAAACGCCTCTTACCTTCTGAATAACTTAGATGTTACCGATCACAATGGACACCTAGTGAGTGCGTGCTCCATCATCCACTCCCAGCCTGGGCCTGACTTGCCAGGAAAAGATGCCACGAGAGGGTAACAATGGACATTTCCTGTGCTCAGAAAGCACGCCAACTGGGAGAGACTTGGAGTGGCCGTAGCTTGATTTTCAGTGTGGGGCCAGCATGAAACCAAATGCACCTTATACTTGTCTTGCAGAGCTTTGACCATTTGTTTTGGGCTCCAAACTGGTGAGCTGTAGAATGCAAACAGTGGATTGAAATGAAGGAATGTCGCTTTAGGGTGAAGGCCTTGCAAATAAGTGGCAAACACTCAGAGATTCCCAGGACAGAGCATTCTCCATCCCCATGCCAATGAACTGACAATTTCCTACAAGAAATTTAGGAAATTCTTGGTTTTATTATGGAAAGGAAACAATTTAATTCCACACGAATTCATTGAGTGCTAATTTTTGGACAGCTACTACAATGAATGCTGGGTTTATGATGGTGAAAAAAGACTTATTTCTGCTTCAAGTTACTCACAATGCAGACAGACTCTGAAATAGGTATTCACAACGCAATGATAGAGTGGATTTGGCTAATTTATGAAAAGATTATATCCCTGTGACCCTGACCGGGATGCCTGATAAAGTGCAGGGGAGATCATCAGGCCTTGGTTTTCCATCCAAGATCTTTCCAGAACTGTCTGTCATGCCACAATTTTGCTTGCATTTCATACCTCCAGATCTCAGTTCTAATTAATAGTTTGTCAATTTACCACACCACATTTGTGGAACTGCCCGGCGGCATGCAACCCCGGTTCTTTAATTTCTAGACTTAGGCTCTGTCTGCAAACTACCTCTGTCCCTGAACCCCCACCTCTACTGTCTCCCCCCACCCCGGTGTTAACCTAGGCCCCTATTTATCCTCAGTCTCTGATCTTGTCCTCTTCCCCTCCTGAACCCTGCCCATTCAAAATATCCCTGACTCGAATCTTGCCATTTTTGAACCCCTGTGGGTTTCAGCAACATAATCACTCATCAGAGTTGCATCCTGGGTGGTTTAACCCCATGGGTGGGAGTTGCAAAACTAAAAGCAGGATCCTGAAAGAGCTGAAGGTGGCAGTAGAAGACACATATTCTCTGGTCCTGCTGCTGGGATAAAAAACCCCAAACAGTGAATACAGGAATTCTAGCTAGTTTCTGTTTCTCTTCTCTTTACTGCTAATTCATCGGATTCTCTCTCCTTTCTGATTTTTTCTGAGTCTTCCCAATTGCTTTCGAAGACTTTGTGCAAGCAGAGATAGCATTTCTTGTTGTTCTTTTTTCCCTCCCCATCCAGAAATATTAAATCTGCTATCCTTTGCCTTTTCACCCATTTTAAGTCTTAATAAATGGGCTCTAGGGACTGTTAAAAGGAAAAACCACAGGCCCCAAACGGCATCGCTTAGGTGAAGGCCCAAGTCAGTAAACCGGGGCTCAATGCCTAATCTCATTGCACCCCAGAAACAGAAATCTTAACCAGTCAGTCAGGAATTTCCTGCTACTCACCAAAGAGGTTTCTGTCTCTGGGCCTTCTCCATTCAGAGAAGAAGAGGAGGTAATCTATATAATAGAACTCTCTGCCCTTCCCCTAAGGGAAGGTGATCTTGCCTGAAACAAACTTTTCTTTTGTTGTTGTTGTTAATAACTTTCTTGCCCCACCTTCCTTCCTTATAAAAACCTTCCATTTTATATCACTCCTCAGGGCTCCCCTCTATTTGCTAGCTGGGGTGCTACCCAATTCACGAATTGTTTACTAGAGCCAGTGGGTTCTTCAAATTTACCCAGTTGAATTTTGTTTTTTAACAGAACTAATACAACAAAGAACGTTCTCCTGTCTTCTTTAATACAAAACTTACCAAAAGAATACAGGCTGGGTAAGATTAACATGTGCTTTTAGGCGATTGCCTGTAGAATTTTTTAGCCATTGGCTAAATTACTAAAGGAACTTCCTCAGGATTATCTATCCAGCTGTCCCTGAGGGTCAGACCAGGTCTGCTGCTTGTTTTTATAAAGAAAGTTTTATTGGGACATTTCCACATCCTTTGTTTGCCTATAACCTCTGGGTGCTTTTGAATGATAATGGCGGAGTTCAACAGTCTGTTGGGCCTGCAAAACCAAAATATTTACTTTCTAGTTCTTTACGGAGTTTGCAGACCTGACTCTAGGCGTCTGCATTAATTCACTAGGGCTACATTATGCTGCAAGTGGCAAATGATGGAAAACCTCAGTGGCTTACCACAAAGCGCCACTTTTTACTCACCTGAGGCCATTTTTGAG
>NW_023270444.1:0-23748 GCF_011800145.1 Mirounga leonina | reverse complement strand
AAAACTGGTACACTCTGGGGCATCTGGGTGGCTCAGTCGGTTAAGTCTTCAGCTCAGGTCATGATCCCAGAGTCCTGGGATCGAGCCCCACATCGGGCTCCCTGCTCAGCAGGGAGTCTGCTTCTTCCTTTGCCCCTCCCCCCGACTCGTGCTCTCTCTCTCTCAAATAAGTAATTAAAATCTTAAAAAAAAAAACAAAAACCTGATCCACTCTGATTGTCCAATATGGATAATATATTAGATGTGCCACTGGTTCCTCAAAATACCACTGTTGGCTTCAACTAAAATATAACATGTTAATCAGGGTAGAGAGAAAATAGACATTATAACCAGCTTTTTGTCTCCTTCCTCCCATAATTCAAGACAAAGCAAAGGACTAATGAAGACCTCCAAGTATGCTTTGATTTGGGACCTATGAGTGTGTTCACACACCAAAGGACTTGTTTCTTGACCCTTTGGCATTCCAAAATTTGCATATGTCTGTACAATGGTAATTTCAGGAGGAGTTACCTTTTAAATATGGTATACATGTGGAGGGGTATTTTAAATTTGTTGATTATTCATTTCATGGCAAAAAGGTTCCTAATAATTTAAAAATAGGCATATATTCCTGGCATTGAGTGGTACAATTCAGGAAGTAGTGCCAGATACTGCCACCAAGTTTAATTTCAATAGTGAGGTGTTTTGCATGTTCTAATGGCAACACTTAGTGAAAGTTACTTTTGGAAAATTAAGCTCTTGGATAAGCTATTTGTGAATCCCTGGATGTCCTGCTGTCCAGGACTACTGTCTCAGATGGGTCAAGTTCTCATTCCTTAGGTGCCATTTGACCTCCCCTGCGTGCATTCATGCAGCCACTGAGAGTGATCATCTGTGATACTTAAATCCTTTCCTTTCCCTGCTCCTCCTCTCCCCTCCCCCTCCTCTTTCTCCTCACCACCCATCTGTCTTTTTATCCTCCTCTTCCCATTTCTTTACCCCATACTAAAGGCTTATGGTTCAATTCCCTTGGTACAGTCTCATAAATTAATTTGTATATGATGCAATTCCATGGTATTTGGCAAGTCACAATATTTTGGTTTCTATTTTCATTTTACTTGCACAGTTCAAGAAACACAGAATGTAGGATTAAGATCAATGCATGTAACATGTATTGATTATGTGCATGCTTTTGCAGAGTAGACTGACCTTAAAAGGTATTTGCTTTGGGATCTTGCCAAACCATACTTCTGATTCTCTAGGGTTAACGAAGAGTGGAACTGTCAGAGCACCAAAAGTCAAAGGGTTTTTCTACTGTCCCCTTTGTTTTCTACCCAAAACCATGTTAAGCAATATCTAGATATTACTCTCATTGGTTTGGGGGCATCAACAAATGAGATATTTCTTTTTTTTTAAAGATTTTATTTATTTATTTGACAGAGAGAGACAGTGAGAGAGGGAACACAAGCAGGGGGAGTGGGAGAGGGAGAAGCAGGCTCCCCGATGAGCAGGGAGCCCGATGCGGGGCTCGATCCCAGGACCCTGGGATCATGACCTGAGCCGAAGGCAGACGCTTAAAGACTGAGCCACCCAGACGCCCCAGACAAATGAGATATTTCTTCATAAAATCTTGGAACAATCCCAAACTCTTATTTACTCGGGCAAAAGTGGATACAAAGGAATTTGCCTGCAACACACAGCTGCGCTCTATGACCCTGAGTGCATTTCTACTCCGAAGGGCAGCAGTGTTCTACCCCTTACCACCTCCTCTAGATAGAAGATATTGTTGAGAAGACATTCAACCATGGCTCTCTTCCCTTTGGAGGCATGTCCACCGGGCAGATTTTCTCTAATAACTACCCTAATTGGCAAAGGTGCACACATTTTATGTGACAGAAAAATTCTTACGGGCATTTTGCAAACATAACATGTTCTTCTCTTGCTGCAATATTTGTCTTTTGGGAAACAACTTGCAGAGCCTTGTGGTAAGTTGCTTAAGAGCATTAAAGTTTGTTAATTCCATTTTTTTCTCCCTACCATAGAGGCGGAAAGAAGTCTGATGAATATCAGGGTCCCTAGGCTCATACAGGGGCATTGGACCAAAGGTCTTCCAGAAGAGCAGTATTTTAGTCTAAAATAAAAAGATTGGCTTACCAGAACTGGATCTTGACTGGAGTCCATGACAATTTAGAGACCAGAGTCCAAGGGGCATCTTTGGCAGGGCTGCAGGATTCTGGAAAGCCCTCTAAAAAAAAAAAAAAAAAAAAAAGACTACACTGTGTTTTGTTTTGTTTTGTTTTTGTATATATATTTCATCAGTTTTTCAAATGCTTCTCTGACTTTCTAAAATGATCTTCTGCAGCATTCCAGAAGCCAAGGTTTGCTTCTCAGATTATATTAAAATTAATTCCTTTTTTTTTTTGAGAGAGAGAGAGTGTGGGTGGTGGGGAAGAGCAGAGGGAGAGAGAGAAAATCTCAAGTAGACTCTATGCTCAGCCTGGGGCCTGACTCAGGGCTTGATCCCAGTACCCTGAGATTGTGATCTGAGCTGAAATCAAGAGTCAGACGCCTAACCAACTGATCCACCCAGGCGCCCCTAAAATTAATTCTTAATAGGTATGCCATTGCCTAATTCCATCTTTCAAGATAGAATTTTTCAGAGCCCATATGTATCTATCACCCAGTCCTGACAAGCATGTGGCCAGCCCTCTTCCTCTCTTATCCAATACCTCCTGCCCCATCTCTGTTATAAAGCAAGTCCCAGACAGCACATTAATTTATTGAAGGGAATGTTTAAAGAAATAAAAATACAGGGGCGCCTGGGTGGCTCAGTCAGTTGAGTGTCTGCCTTCCGCTCGGGTTGGGTTCTGGGATCGAGTCCGGCATCGGGCTGCCAGTTTAGTGAGGAGTCTGCTTCTCCCTCTCCCTCTGCCTCTCCCCCCAACTCGTGCTCTCTTTCTCTCTCTCTCTCTCAAATACATAAATAAAATCTTAAAAAAAATACACTTCTCTGGATGAGAATTATGATCCCATGTTGCATATATATTAGCAGTATCTTGGAGTTTTTGGAAAGCACATCCATGTGTGCCATGTCATTTAATTCTTAAGGTAATCTTTGACATGCAAATCTTTATTCCCATGTTAGAAATGAGAAAACTATGGCTTTGACAGAGATTGTCATTTCTACCCCGTTACAAAACAAATGCTACAGAGATGGAGCTGTCAGATTCCAAGTCTTGGCCTCTTTCCAGCACACCACTACCACCTCACAGACTGGTAGTTGTGAATGAACTTCAGCCACATCCTTATGTGAGAGAGAGAAAGGGAATTTCAAGTGGGTCATGCATTTTACAACCTAATCTTCCATTAGTTTGGAGATTTTTGGAGCTCAACATCCTTAGATCAGTAATTGCATTTAGTCCTGTGTTGTGTAATTGGACTATCAGGACCTTGTAGGAAATTATTCTTACTATGGACAAGACACTAGGTTTGAATCAGGTTAATATGTAACTAGCACATTTTCTGTCCTGGGGAACTTGGTTCCCTTCTGTGTGCTACAGAGAATTGATACTCTGACAGTTCCTAAATGCGGTGTTTATGCATTTATTTTGTGCTTAAACTTGCTATGTGTTAAGGGGATACCAAGATGAGCAAAGCAGATCCTGGCCTCAGGAAGTTTACAATCTAATGGGATGGACAAATAGATAAATAAATATTTGTAATACTTGTCAAAATAATTATAGATAAATTTAGAAGCTCAGAAGATAATAAAAACTATTCACCGTTTATGAATGACTTCTCTGTTAAGAAATAGGGATGTGGGGCACCTGGGTGGTTCAGTTGTTAAGTGTCTGCCTTCAGCTCAGGTCATGATCCCAGGGTCCTGGGATCAAGCCCCGTATCGGGCTCCCTGCTCAGCGGGGGAGGCCTGCTTCTCCTTCTCCCACTCTCCCTGCTTGTGTTCCCTCTCTTGCTGTCTCTCTCTGTCAAATAAATAAAAATCTTAAAAAAAAGAGAGAGAAGAAATAGGGATGTGTGTTGTTTATTTTAATGCTCCAACACACACCTTTAAAGGCAAATATTATTAATCTGAGCTACAGCTGATGAAGTGGAGGTTTGTATATCTGGTGATTTGGGCATCTCGGGTGAAGGGAGTAGCCTCAGAGAAGCGCCGAATGAGCAAGGGGTCTGGGAGGCAGAGAAACTTCTTGGGTTCAGGGATCAGGAAACAGTAAATGAAAAGGTCAAAAGCATTTTCAAGGCCTCTTATCCGTAATGATAAGGAAAGACACTGAGTGGATATGTATTGTCAAGTGTAAGCGGAACAGGGAAAGTGTGGTTTCAGTGGTGTCTACTGATCAGTGAAATTCGTATGGACCTTCTGAGTGATGATGTGATTATTTTGGGGGAGGCCATGTCCTTAGAATGCATAAAACTCTGATTCATGCTTTTTATTTTCACCCATGGTTCTTTCTTTTTTTCATTCTAGACTGCGATCAGCTCTCTGCTATGAGCAATTTGCTAGCAGCTGAACTTTAGTTAAGACCTTATAAATCCCCTATACAATTATATTACCTACAAAGAATAATTTGATAGTGAGTTAAGCCAATGGACATTTTTTTTATTTCATATTGTTTAATCATCTCTGTTCCAGGTGGCAGTGGCTTAAGCAATTTGTTTTTATTATCCAGGTGTCTCTTTGATTACTTAAATTTGATTGGTAGGTTTTCCAACTTAAAAATCAATCAAAATGAAGGCAGTGAAACTATACTATAATAGTGGGTCCATGTCATTATATATTTGTCAAAACCCATAGAATGTACAACACCAAGAGTGAATCCCAATGCAGACTATGAACTTTGAGGGATAATGATGTATCAGTGGAGGTCCATCAGCTGTAACAAATATACCACCCTGGTGTAGGATGATGACAGTGGGGGAGCGTATGCATGTGTGGGGGTAGGAAAATCTCAGTAGTTTCTGCTCAGATTTTCTGTGAACTTAAAGCTGCTCTAAAAAAGAAAGTCTATTAAAAAATTAATACAAGTAGAGAACCCATGAAAGCCAGAGCCTTCTGTCTAGGTGGTTTTATATGGGAGTTCAGAAGCTGGTGGTAAAGGTGGGGGTTACTGTGTCATAGTGCAATGGGGGGCGGCAGGGAGCCAGGGTTCTTCCAGCTGCACCAAGGTGGCGAGAGGTTCCTCAGAACTAATAAATTCTCTTGTGGTGTGAGAAGAGTCAGCCAAGAAGAACATGACAGAGGAGAGATCTTAGAGTCAGAAAGAATGCTATAGAATTCTAGAAGTGTGGCATTCATTGTCCTGTTCCATCCAGAATTGATGCAGAATGAACCCTCACTTTCCAAAAAGCCCCGTAGTGATGTCTTCCCTTTAGAGTACATCTTGATTTTGTCATGAAAGTTGGCTCCTAGGCCATTTTAAATTTTTACTTTAAAGTTCAAAACGCAAACAAAAACATGTATATCTAATCTAATCTAATCTGTCAGATTCTGCCAAGTATCTCTCAATATTTCATTAAAAATCATGGCAGCTAAACATCTATCTCTATCTCTAGATAGATAGATGTACAGATATATATAGATACATATCTCCCTGGCATAAATGTGCCCTTTTGCTCTTGCAAGACTGACTAAGTACTCTCTACCATCACTTATTCTTTCTTCTCTAAACTCACTTGTTTTGAGTTTGCTTCTTTATTTTCACTGAATACTTTCTTTTGACTCTTCATATTAAAAGCCGTAACACACACACACACACAAATCTTGAAAAAAAAGCAATAACACTGTATCAAGAATTGGAACCAAGTTTCTTTGATATTCCTATATCGCTGGTTTCTGGAGACCTCGTGGTCCCTGATCTTGTATATCTTCATTAGCCACAACATAGTTATATTTGTTTAGGGTCCTGGTTCCTGGGTCAGTCATTTTATTTCTTTAAAGAACTATATGACTTGCAATTACAGGAAGGAACTAAGTGAGTCAGGAAATGAGGATTCCTGATCAATTCTTCATTCACTTTCCTGGAGTGTTGGTGAAGTCTGTGAAATCTTCCTTGCATAATTCTTATCATAAATCTGGAGTTGCCCAGATCAATCTTACCAACTGGGAAAGAAAACTGGTATGATTCTGTTTGAGGGGATAAAATAACTAAGTATCTTGGATTCAGCTACTGTACTTCTGTACAATTGTATTGTATGTTGAAATTTACTATCTCCTTATTTTTTTAAAGATTTATTTATTTGTTTATTTTGCAGAGAGGGAGGGGCAGAGGGAGAGAAAGTCTTAGGCAGACTCTGTACTGAGTGGGGGTCTCCACGTGGGGCTCTACTGTGGGGCTCAATGTCACAACCCTGAGATTAGGACCTGAGCCAAAACCAAGAATCGGGCACTTAACTGACTGTACCACCCACGCACCCAAAATTTACTGTCTTAAGAGAAATATGGCTTCAGAATTTTTTTCTTGCATCTCAATCTGCCAATCACAGAGAAATTCAGTAAGTGCCTAAGAAACTAGGTATGATCACCTGTGCCCTTGAATTTTTTTTTTACTTCCACCATAATATTTTATTAAATTTTTTCCATGCTCCATAAAATATTTATGATGTCTATGTCTTGGCTGTTTTACGTTGCAGAACTGTATGATTTCTTTTTTTTTTTAAAGATTTCATTTATTTATTTGACAGAGAGAGACATAGCGAGAGCAGGAACACAAGCCGGGGGAGTGGGAGAGGGAGAAGCAGGCTTTCTGCTGAGCACAGAGCCCGACGCGGGGCTCGATCCCAAGACTCTGGGATCATGACCTGAGCCGAAGGCAGACGCTTAACGACTGAGCCACCCAGGCACCCCATAAGAACTGTATGATTTCTAACTGGTGCTCTCTTGTTAATCCATTGGCAAATATTTACCTCTATTCTGTTCAAATGGAACATCCTGGAATTATTTGATACCTCAAAATATAATATTTCTTTGGCTGTTTAAAAGATTATTAATGATCTCTAAAATTATTGTTTGTAATTTAATCTTTCAATTAGTTCTACCTGTTAAGTCAGAAAGTAAAGCTACTTTCTTCAAAAAATAAATTTTTTAGGAAATCAGAGGTGTGCCCTATGATACATGAGTGTATATCAGTAAATGTTACCTAGGTCCCTCAGTTATTTGCAGTGGTAATATACAACACACTTTACAATCTATAGGGTATGAGTACCAACCAAGGAGAACAAAGCATTGGTCTTAGAACCAGAGAAAATTACGGGATATCAAAGAGAGGGCTCCTGAGGTAGTTGATATAGCTGTACCAAGAAGACCCAGCTAGCCATCCGTTCTGTTGTTGAAGAACTGTGGCAAGAGTCTAGATTCCACCTTGATATAGGTCAGCTGAAGGAAGGATTTACAATGCATTCTAATAGAGCAGCGCAACACTGAGGAAAGTCTTCAAAATCAGAAAGGCCAGTTTAGATTCTGCCTTTATGGCTCGCGTGGCCCTGGCTTTGAAATTTCTTTTCCTCTGGGTGTGAGAGTTTCCTTCATTTTAAAGGAGCATGGCAATATCCTCCATGTAGGGTTGCCAGATGGTTACAGCTAACATGGGTTAGACACAGTCGCCAGCCCACAGGAAGCGAGCCGTCACTGAGAGGGGTTGTCACCATTCCCTTCATCTCTGTGGCCCCATTCTTCTGGGTTGCTCTTTCGTTCTTGGAAAGCTTCTCCTTGGGCTCTTCATCTTCTGTTCATGCCTTGAACACTAATGCTTCCCAGCTGCCTTCTGTTCTCTTTGTGCTCACTCTTCGCACTGATCTCATCCAGAACCCTGACTTTTGCCCTAACCTCAGGAACAGCTTCCTAGCCTGAACCACTTCTTAGCATTTCTCTTGGGCTCCAAATCCAACTCCTTACTAGGAATTTCTGCTTGAATATCTCCCAGCTACCTCAGACTCCACATGTCCGCAACTGAACGCACTATCCTTCCCGACACACACTCTCTCGTTGCCTCTCCTACCTGGGTTAAAATAGCGCCATTCACTTACTCTCATAAGCTAGAAAACTGAGGGTCACTTTGAACATTCACTACCATTTTTATACCCAAATATGTCATCGATTCCTGTCAATATTGCCACTTAAATATCTTTTCATCTCCACCATCCTAGTTTGGGCCTCATTCTTTTCCTGCTATTAACTAGCTTTCCCCGTTTCCAGCATCAACCCTCTCCAAACTATTCTATGCAAAGACAAGATAATTTTCTTTTTGATACTACTTGCTTTTAAACTTTTAAATAGTACACTGGACTGTGCTGTAAGGTTAAACCCTAGCAGTTTTTGAATGCTTGATATGGTGAGATTGAAAATAAGCAGCTAATGGGGTGCCTGAGTGGCTCAGGGGATTAAGCCTCTGGCTCTTGATGTTGGCTCAGGTCATGATCTCAGGCTCCTGGGACCAGCCCTGTGTTGGGCTCCCGGATCAGTAAGGCGTCTGCTTGCTTAAGACTCTCTCTTCTTCTCCCTCTGCCCCTCCCCCTGCTCGCTCATTCTCTCTCTCAAATAAATAAGTAAATCTTAAAAAAAAAGAAAAGAAAAAAGAAACAGCTAAGATCTGCCTTCTGACCTGCACTGGGCAATGGATGGTCCCTACACTGTGTTGATATAACAGAGGCCGACCAGTCGTTGGTGACTGACTTTTGGTTGATTTCATTTTAGAGGACATATGGTCAAATCACATACTTCGTTGAGGTTATAGTTTCTCCTGAAATAAATAGATAGATGTCATCCTAGGAGTGATCAATCCCGGAGCATGAAACTTGGACAGTAAGCTGAAGTGAGGTAAAAGGCTTTTTTCTCTTTAATACCAGAATTTCCCTCAGTCTATACTCTGAGGATTTCAGGGCATTTCCAGCGAAGTAACAACAACGGCTACACCGGGGAAGCTGGGAGCAAACCAGCCTTATTAGAGACCAAGGATATGCCCTGGACATGCACAGTAGAAATTCTGCCGGTGGTTCTTCCTTTCCGGTGTTCCCAAAACTACAGCGAGACTCGAAGCTGTAGCCTGCTTTCTGCTGAACTGTGGGGAAACAAGGGAAAGGGTCCATTTGATACTTGCGACAAAATTAAATGACTAAATACATGCAACTAGAAAGGCTAGACAGAGCTAAAATAACCAGTAAGTAAATATTGTTGAAATATATTCACTGCTCAGTGAATTGAAGTCAGCAGTAATTGAAGGCGAGTACATTGTAGCAGACAACTGGCCCCTTTTCAGCACTGATGGGTCTTTATTTACTTGCACTACGTGTTTTATAATCCTGTGGGTGGAAATAATTGAATGACCTTTAAAAGGTAAAGTCTTCTCTAGTTGTTTGATTTTCAGCTAGATAACAATCCTCTGAGAAAACAAGCTTTCATAAACAGTAGGTGGCCATGTTTCTTTGTTTGATTTCATTGTTCTGAAGCCTTTCACTGTTGACTGTCATTCACAGGTTTTGTCGACTGGGGGCACTTTCTGTGGATAGCAGCGCCCCCTGTCCTCTTCCCGCCAAGATATTTCAATGTTGCCTTGGCTGGTGATACTGCTTTGGCACTTGCTGTATGATCCATTATCTTGTGTGGGAACTTGCAGCTCTCCAATTTAAATCTATCTTGTTAATGCTTCCTTGTTCTACTCTTGGAAAGTAGATCTGAGATTTACCGAGTCTCAAAAGGCATTTTTATGTACCAATTATTTTAGCCTAATGTCTCTGAAGGCAGCAATTAACACAGTATATTTAAGTAGTTAAGTTAAAAAAAAAATAGCTAAGTTTTTCCACTGCATATCCAGGCCTCTGAAATGTCACTGATCATGTGTATCCCATGCTATTTAGATCATGGGGAGGAGGTGTTTCAAATTAAAGTAAAAACAAATTCAGACTTTCCATTCCTAAAGTTAGTTTTATTTTATTGTTGTATAACAGATTCAAGTGGGAATCTGCTTCTGTAAATTACCTTTAGTTTCTTTTTTTTTTTTTTTAAAGATTTATTTATTTATTTATTTGAGAGAGAGAGAATGAGAGACAGAGAGCATGAGAGGGAGGAGGGTCAGAGGGAGAAGCAGACTCCCCGCCGAGCAGGGAGCCCGATGTGGGGCTCGATCCCAGGACTCCGGGATCATGACCTGAGCCGAAGGCAGTCGCTTAACCAACTGAGCCACCCAGGCGCCCTACCTTTAGTTTCTTAAGAATACTCTTCTCACAGA
The DNA here is from genome assembly GCF_011800145.1 of Mirounga leonina. NCBI lineage: Eukaryota > Metazoa > Chordata > Mammalia > Carnivora > Phocidae > Mirounga > Mirounga leonina. The sequence goes on along the minus strand of NW_023270444.1, from coordinate 13,528 downwards.
ATTAAGCTAAGTATCTTTTTAGCCTTTTTCTAAATATTTGCATTTATGGATAGGAAATGGAAATATTTTTAGTTTTTGTAGCACCAATATTATATCTGAACTTTTTATAATGGAATAAAATAGACCAAGATAATGTCTGTTTTATAAATTGTTATACAATTATAAATGGTTTTATACTAATTGAATTAAATGTACACTAATATTTAAATATTCATGTACTGCAGTATTTAAATACTTGTTTTCTTCTAAGGCCCAAGATAATGGGTTGTTTATACCACTAGATCTCCAACTTTAGTTTGTACCCTGATTGTCTGGAAAAACCTGGGTCCTATCCTGATATACCTCAGGACCCTCAAGAAGGCCAAGAATTCACCTTCTTAACAAGTTTTTAGGTGATGCTGATGCTTCTGGCCTGGGGAACCGCACCTGGAAAACCACTAGTTTAAACGTTCAGAGGGATGCTTTTCATAGGGCTTGTCTGGGTACCGGAATGTTTCTGTGGCTGATAGACACAGACAGGGACTTCTCATAGGTGTTCCAAATCTAAGTCCTTTGGTCTTACATCTCCACTTAATTTCATGATCTTTGGAATTCTGGCCCTAGGGATGGGAAGAGGGCTGATGCCATTAGCCCCAAATCAGCTATGGGAGAGTAGGCAGGAGTAGAAGAATGTGTTAGTTTAGATTTGTATGAGTTGAGTTGGACATCGGGGTAGAAGTGTGCTAAAGGCAAGTAGAAATTATGGACCAGCACTCAGGAGCAAGAACAGGGCTGTAGAGAGTAGGAAGCTAATAACTTACTGATGACCTAGTGGTTGATGCCTTCACTGCCTTGTTTCACTTAATCCCCCCAAGTCTCCCAAGGGTAGTCAAAAAGTATTCTTATGTTTATCAATGGGGAAGGAAACTGAGATTTGGAAATTAAGTAACTTGTAATTAATAGTTGAGGACCCAAATTTGAACCCCAGTTGGTCAGTTTCTAAACTCTATTATATTTGTGGATGAGAGAGTTTGAGAAGGGAAGGTAGGCTTTAGTGTCTTATCCTGCAAAAGGATCAGGTAGCAAGAAGGCTGAGAAAGGTCATTTAGAGTTGCTGTCTGAAAAGAAAGCCTTTAATATTTTGGTTAATGGTTTAAGTCCCTCAACTGTGGAGGGCAAGGAAGAAGAGGCAATGAAGGAAGACCTGCTTTTTGAAGATTGGTTTTAAAAGGAAAAAGACAAGAGAAGCATATTTTGAGGATTAGGGTCTTCCCTAATATATATAGGCACCTGTTATGGACTGAATGTTTGTGTCCCACCCAAGTTCATAAGTTGTGGTCCTAACCTCCAATGTGATGATATTTGGAGGTGAGACCTTTGGAAGGTAATTAGGTTTTGATTAGGTTATGAATATGGGACCTCCATGATGGAATTGGTGCCCTTGTAAGAAGAGGAAGAGAGAGATGTCTGTTTCTCCATGTACACGTACTCAGGAAAGTCCACGTGAGCACACAATAAGAAGGTGGCCATCTACAAGCCAGGAGAAAGACCCTCACCAGAACTGGACCATACTGGCACCCTGTCCTTAGACTTCCAGCTTCCAGAACTGCGAGGAAGTAAATGTCTGTTGTTTAAGCCACCCAGACTTTAGTATTTTATTAGAGCAGCCCCAGCTAAGACAGCGCCCATGCAAATTGGTGGGTTGTTTATTCAGACATGGTCCATTAAAAGGTGGCTCAGAGGGTTTTGAATATATGAAATTGGTGTCTCTTGATGTCTGTTCCCATCCCTACTTCTGTTGGAACACTTACAAACAAGCAGGGTATTCCAGTCTTGTCAGCGTTCTCCTGCCAAATACGCTTAATTATGTAACTGGGTGAGGTGTGCATTGCCTCTTACATAAGAACCGGTTTTTCTGTCGTTTATCAAACTAGATTGGGCTACTTCTCTTTCGCTCGTGTGCATGTGGTATGTGAGGTGGGGAAGGTGGTGTTAAAAGCATTCCTTGAATGGCTTTCACTTGTAGTTTGAGCTTCAGCGCTGAGGAGCCAAAGTTCTTAACACTTAACACTAAGGAAATCAACTCTATTATATTTAGGTGTCTGAAGTGTTTAGAGAGCTGTCCAAAATAAATGAAATATCAAGTTATTGATTCATATGGGTCAGTCCCTTCATAGAAAAGAGTGTAAAATGTTATTTCCTTTCTGCTCTGAACTCATTTTATCTTTTTTTTATTCTTATGTTAATCCCCATACATTACATCATTAGTTTTAGATGAAGTGTTCCATGATTCATTGTTTGTGCATAACACCCAGTGCTCCATGCAGAATATGCCCTCCTCAATACCCACCACCAGGCTAACCCATCCTCCCACCCCCCTCCCCTCCAGAACCCTGTTTGTTTTTCAGAGTCCATCGTCTCTCATGGTTCGTCTACCCCTCCGATTTCTCCCGCTTCATTCTTCCCCTCCCGCTACCTTCTTCTTTTTTTTTTTCTTAACATATATTGCATTATTTGTTTCAGAGGTACAGATCTGAGATTCAACAGTCTTACACAATTCACAGCGCTTACCAGAGCACATACCCTTCCCAGTGTCTATCACCCAGTCACCCCATCCCTCCCACCCCACCCCCCACTCCAGCAACCCTCAGTTTGTTTCCTGCAATTAAGAATTCCTCATATCAGTGAGATCATATGATACATGTCTTTCTCTGTTTGACTTATTTCACTCAACATAATACCCTCCAGTTCCATCCATGTCGTTGCAAATGGCAAGATCTCATTCCTTTTGATGGCTGCATAATATTCCATTGTATATATATACCACATCTTCTTTATCCATTCATCTGTCGATGGACATCTTGGCTCTTTCCACAGTTTCGCTATTGTGGACATTGCTGCTATAAACATCGGGGTGCACGTACCCCTTCGGATCCCTACTTTTGTATCTTTGGTGTAAATACCCAGTAGTGCAATTGCTGGATCATATGGTAGCTCTATTTTCAACTTTTTGAGGAACCCCCATACAGTTTTCCAGAGTGGCTGCACCAGTTTGCATTCCCACCAACAGTGTAGGAGGGTTCCCCTTTCTCCGCATCCCCGCCAACATCTGTCGTTTCCTGACTTGTTAATTTTAGCCATTCTGACTGGTGTGAGGTGGTATCTCATTGAGGTTTTGATTTGGATTTCCCTGATGCCGAGCGATATTGAGCACTTTTTCATGTGTCTGTTGGCCATTTGGATGTCTTCTTTGGAAAAATGTTTGTTCATGTCTTCTGCCCATTTCTTGATTGGATTCTTTGTTCTTTGGGTGTTGAGTTTGATGAGTTCTTTATAGATTTTGGATACTAGCCCTTTCTCTGATATGTCATTTGCAAATATCTTTTCCCATTCTGTCGGTTGTCTTCTGGTTCAATGGAACAGAATAGAGAGCCCAGAAATGGACCCTCAACAATATCGTCAACTCATCTTTGACAAAGCAGGAAAGAATGTCCAATGGAAAAAAGACAGTCTCTTCAACAAATGGTGTTGGGAAAATTGGATAGCCACATGCAGAAGAATGAAACTGGACCATTTCCTTACACCACACACAAAAATAGAATCCAAATGGTTGAAAGACCTCAGTGTGAGACAGGAGTCCATCAAAATCCTAAAGGAGAACACAGGCAGCAACTTCTTTGACCTCAGCCGAAGCAACTTCTTCCTAGAAACATCGCCAAAGGCAAGGGAAGCAAGGGCAAAAATGAACTATTGGGACTTCATCAAGATAAAAAGCTTTTGCAAAGCAAAGGAAACGGTCATTTTATCTTTTAATTTTGAAGTAACAGTAGAGATGACTTATAAATGACTACAGATTTTTTTTTCTGCAGCAGGACTAAAAAGATTCCTAGCTGATTTATTACTGATCTCCCAAATATGTAACAGGTAGAGCCAGAGAATGAAAAGCGTAGTAAACATGAAGCTAGTGGGGCTGAACTTCTTTTTCAACCAGACAGAATATAAAATGACTAATACATCACCAAGATACTAATTAGTACCTAAAATAAAATGATATTGCTGATATCACATAATTTCTATGAATTGAAAATGATTTATGGGTTTTTCTTTTGTCTGAAGAATAGTCTAGCTGAGGTTTTTAAATGGCTAGGAATTCTCCCTGAGGGTAAACATGAAGGCTGTGTGAAGCTATGCTCTTCTTATTCTTTAGCAGTTTGAGGTCTCAAGAGTAGACAGACACTCAGATTTCCCCCAAAGTCAGCCCTGTGTGTAGGTGAAATTTAATACCTATCCACAGAAGATGAGAGAACCATCAGCAGCTTCTAAGACAGATATAGATATAGGCTTTTACAGCCCAATGGTGGCACTATCCTTCTTCTAAGTCACCTGGAACAAAAAGGTTTATAAAACCATAACCTTTTTGTGTCTTATCTGTAAAATGGGGATAATAGTAGTACGCACTTTATAGAGTTGTTATGAAGATTAACTATCAATGCATGTAAAGCCCTTAAAGCTATACCCACCATAGAATAAGCCCCCAATTAAAGTAATATATTTATTACCTAGCAGGGAAAATGGAATAAGTCTTCTTCCCACAGCTGTTAGCAAAGAGTAAAAAAAAAGGCTGAGACAACTCAGCCAGGTAAACTCAGCAGCGAAGGGGCAGATTGGAGAACACTGGTGCAGAAGAGGCCACCCATGATGTGGAGGGCACATCACGACTGAGATCTATCTTGCTTGCTTGGAGGGCCCTTCTTGTGGAGACAGTGTCTCCCACTGGGTGGCCAGGGTAGACAGGGACAACCCTCTTAATTCCCTTTCCTTGAACTAGGTGTTTGCTTTTGGATTATTGTCATCTCTGAGCACAAGCTCCAACTTGAGCAGCCTTTGAAGGAAGCTACTTTTTCCCATGCAAAACTCAGGGTTCACTTTGAAGTAGAAGGGACTCTACTTCTTGCGCATTCTCTCAACTCTTGCCTTCGTTTGGGAAGACGGCATGTTGTTTGCCTCTTTAAGCATGTACTGGACAGATCCTTTTCCGAACGGACCTCTCTAATCAAAGAATCACAAAGCCTCCTCCAGATATATATTTAGAAATGTTGCCATGGTCACTGTTTCCCATTTGGGTGTCTGTCATCTGGCTACTGCAGCCTGCAGGTGAGACTCTTCCAACAGCTCATCACATATGTTTGCACCAGTACGGTGGGGGGACGAAGACTCAGGAAGAATCCCTTGTTGCCATCAACAGTCTTGCTAATTGCTTTATAATTTTACTGTAATTGGACAAGTCCCTTGGCCTCCATGGACCTCCATTCCCCCCTTATGTAAAATGAGGGTGCTGGGTTAGCCTCTCAACTCCTTCAAAGTGTGATGTCACATTTAATACACATGACCCCAGTCACAAAGAAGTTAATTAACTCTAGGGCTGCTAACATATTTCTTACGTACTGATCACAAAAGCGATTTGACAGAAATCCTTTCCACTCGACAATCTCAAGGAGATTGGATCTAGTGACCCGGAAGCCACTATTACAGTTGACTTCCGCTTAGGCTCCATGCCGTCTAGCCTGACCTATCCCACCCTTATTTTACTTGAAGCAGGCTTTGCTGTTATTTACTTCTTGGAGACTCCCAACATTCAAACCAGTTCATCAGAAAGATTCTTGGGCTCATAATATTTCATGGAAGGGAAAGGTTTTAATTCTAGCCTGGGTAGGATCAGACTGACCTGGGTAAGACTGGTCGGAGTATTGTCTGGGATTCTTCTGTCATTGTCCATTGCGAATGTAGGGACAGTTCGATAATACTTTGAATAGGGTTGTTTTCCAGACATGATCATGACAGCATTTTTCTAGGTGGTTAGCAACCGTGGAGAGAGGGCATGCAAAGAAAATTACTAATATGGACTATGAGGTGGCAAAATTGGATTTTTTATGTATTCTAGGGATGACAAAATGATCAGCAAGAAAGGGTAATTCTGACTCCATCAGTAACTGGGAAACTCTGAGGTGAGAATAAATGAGCCCACGGATATTACATCTGAAGATGAGATTTTCTCCCTGTATATTTCTAGCAGCCAGCCATTTAAGTGTGCACATAGTCTACACATGCAGAGCATGAACTTGGAGTGTTCGGATCAAAGGTTTTGTAAATTATTTCGTAAATTTCCCAGGGTAGGCATTGTCTAATACATGTTGTCTTAGCCCAAGTACCTGAGTTCATTACACTCAAAGGTTTAGCTGCTTCAGATACTCTTTGAGATGAAGAGAGGAGATACCTATATACATAAATAAATTTCATAGTGTGTTCAATAAATATTTTAAGTGAAAATGTGGCCCTCTTGTCTGTGAGAGAAGCTCATAGGTACTCTTGAGCAAATGACTTCTTTAAAATGTTCTATTTTCATTTTATCATTATGGTTTGGGGACCTAGAAGATTTAAGTCCTATCAGAATGCACAAACCAAGAAATTTTCTTAGTACAGTTATCTCCCCCCTGGTTTGTTAGGCTTGAATGCTGTCAGGGAGCTTTAATGGGGATGCTAAAATCTAAAATATTTTATGAAACTGGTAAAATGATTTAAAGTACTAAGGGTTCATTTACTAATAAGCCAAGCTGTTGCAGATATGTCTCCTTCTCTTTTCCCGAGAGCTTCACAAGGCCCAGGAGTACACACCCACTCATTCAGCCCGGTTCAGAAATTGTTTCAAGGCTTCATCTGAAAGAGTGAGGGTGTTCACATCCCTTTTCAGTTACTTTTTTATTAAAAAAAAATTTAAATTACCAACTATTGTAGACCTGTAAAAAGTATAGATGACAGGATAATTAATACTCAATGTACTGGTCACCTGGTTTAAGAATATCACAAATACAACTGAGGTCCCCATGAAACCCTGTCAAAAGTTTTCATACTTTTACTATATACATATATAGCCTTAAAATTCTGATATTTTTGGCATATCTTTAAATTTATATGTACCATACTACATATGTCCTTCTTCAAAAACTTTATCTGTATATTTTTGACATTTAACCATGTTGGCAGTTGTAAATTCCATTTTGTTCACTTTCACTGATGTTTGGTATTTTATTAGGTGAATAGACCAAAGCTTTTTTCCATCTGTCCTCCTGCTGTTTGGTTGTTTCAAATTTTTCTGTTTCAAAAGATATCATGTTAATCATTCTTTAGGGATAAATATGTAGGAGTGGAACAGCTGGGATGTAAAGTATGCACACCTTTATCAAGACTAGCTAGGACCAAATTGTTCTTTAAAGTGGTTGTACCCATTTACGGTTTTCCTGAATAGTGTCGCTATTGCTCTGCATTTTTGCTGACACTTAACAGAATTTTTTATTTTGACCAATATGGTGAGTATGAAATCACATTCCTTATTGTTTAGTAGGCATTTTCGTGATTGCTCGTTAAAGCAGAGCAATCTGCTTTATGTTTATTGTCTATTCACGTTTCCTGTTCTGAGAATTACATTGTTATAGTGTTTTGCTCATTTTAAAAAATTGTTTATCTTCTTAGTGATTTATAGGAGTTCTTTTTTTTTTTAAAGATTTTATTTATTTATTTGAGAGAGAAAGCATGAGAGGGGGGAGGGCCAGAGGGAGAAGCAGACTCCCCACCAAGCAGGGAGCCCGACGCGGGACTCGATCCCGGGACTCCAGGATCAGGACCTGAGCCGAAGGCAGTTACCCAGCCAACTGAGCCACCCAGGTGCCCCAGGAGTTCTTTATAATAAAATATTCCCCTCCCCCCATTTAGCTTTTAATTTATCTTGTAAATCATGTGGTATAGGGATCTAATTTTATTTTATTTTTCATGTAAATAACCAATTATTCTAGTAGAACATTTTCTGAGAGAGAGAGAGAGAAAATGAGTGGGGGAAGGGCGGAGGGAGAGGTAGAAGAATCTTAAGCAGGCTCCATGCCCAATGCTGGGTTCGATCTCACGACCCTGAGATCATGACCCGAGCAGAAATCAAGAGTCGGAGGCTTACCCGACTGAGCCACCCAGGCGCCCCTCAAGTAGAACTTATTGAATGGAATTGTCTATGCTAGGAATAGGTGATTTTTTATTAATCTTATTTAGGTTTGTTTTGCTTCTTGAAACTAAGGGATCAGATTGTTACCAATTCTGGGAAAACATAAGGCATTATCTCTTGGAATATTTTCTTTCCTGCATTCTCTTTATTTTCTTTTTCTGGAACTAATATTAGAACTATGTTCGAACTTCTGTCTTCTAAGTTTCTTGACTTTTTCCTCTTTTTCACATTCCTGATTCCCTGTTTTGCCTTCTGTGCAATTTCTTCTGAGTTAAGTTCTCTCTTACTAATTTTTGCTTCAGCCGTGTCTAATGTGCTGCCTAACATTTCTAAGTTTTAATATTAATGATTATATTTTTCATTTGTATGACTTGTAATTTAGTCTTTTTCAAATATATCTTATCTTTTTAAATAGTGTTTTTTCATGTGTTCAATTTTTCTTTTGCCTTTATTTTGGCATACTTGTTTTATGTCTCTGATACTTTTGTTATCTGAGGTTTTTCCACCATGTGTTGATTTTAGGTTGGTCCTTCAGTGTGGTTTCTTTGATTATTTGTGAGTTTTGGATTGTGAAATCATCTCAAGTGGGACTTCTTGGTGGGAATCTTGCACAACCTCCAGAGCAATTTTTAATCTCCTCCTGCCGAGGATATTTCTAGCTTGGTAGGACTTTTTTTGTTTATTTGGTACCTTTTTTGGTTCAGACATCTCTAGACAATGGAACAGGTGCATGATTATACATTTTGGGGGGAGATAATTATTTTTTCCACCCAAAGCCTAGGCCAAGATAAACAGTCTTCTTTTCTGGGGTGGCTTTTTTGTTTTTTGTTTTTTCAGTCTACCTTATAGGGGGGTAAAACCTTCTGGAACCTCTTCTGATTCAGGTTTCTCAGTTCTACCTCCTTTGCCTCAGAAAGGCACCAGACATTATCTGTTACTCATGTGGTGATTAAGAACCTTAAGTTCTGGTTACAAAGACATGCAAAACCCTGTAGGACTGTTTAGTATTATCAGTCTCTTCTTACTTTCTAGTTTAAGTGTTTCAGTCATTTTTGGCCACTGTAGATTTCGCTTGCATAATTAATTACCTTTAGTTTTATAGCAGGAGCATTTCAACTCCCCAACTGCCAAGAAGGGAAGTCTGTTTGCTTACCTCTTAAAGCTTTAGTTATTTAGATAACAGTCTTGAGTTAGGATGAAAATGATTTAACCAGTGATAGAGCCAAATAATCATAGAGGGTAATATAAATGTGTTTACTTTAAAAACTGGTATTGTGATTTTGCCTGCATTAGACTGTATCTTCAGGAAAATAACTTGCTCTTGACTGAAAATGTTTTTATTCTTTCAACAGGCTAGTACTAAGGGTTTGTGATCTGCATGACAGCATGGGATGCACCTCAGTGTATTGACTACTGACCTATTTCTCTCTTGGCCAAGAGATAAACAAACCCATGTGTGAATTGGAAAAAATGACAACCAATGTAGTGCAGCTCTTCTATAAGAAAAATGTCTCCTTAAAACAAAACAAAAAGAAATTAAGTGGTGCTGGAATTTTGACAATGTTGTCATGAACTGCTGCCAATTAAAAGCAATTAGCCCCATTGTTCTTTATTAACTGGACATGCAGCTTAATGGACTCAAAGAGCTCACAGTCTGAATCTGATCTGATCTCTTTTTGCAAGTAATTATGACTCAAGGGAAGACTCAATAGATATATCTACAATTATACATATGTGTATGTCCATTTTGTTCCCTTAGAAACAGTATCCTGTTATTTGTACCAATTTTCTAGAAAATTAACTTTTCCAGTTGGGCAAGCTTGGTTTACTTGGCAAGAGAATGCATAAAAGCACCCATTTACATCTATTGATTTGGCAGAGACATAAAGAGTATGGTGAGTAATATCCTTCATTTGGGTATACCTCTCCTGAAAGATTGCTGCAAGGGATTTTGAAACGAAGTGTTCTTTTGAGAAAAAAATAACCAAAACTTAAAAAATAATTTTATTATTATATTAATAAACCATTTTTATTATTACTTTATCTTATGCCTGTACCAGAAAGTTTCTCTGCCCTTAATGGCTACGGGACCTCTAGGTATAAGGATCAAGTAACAATAACTATTTCTTGGGGCAAAAGAGATCTGAGGAAATCTATTCCAAGGTCTTTGTGACCTTAAAGCAAGCCAGAGCATAAGCAATCTCCACGTTGCTCTTACCATGGCCTTAAGCTCTTGGGAAGTGGCTCTGAAACCACAAATGACATCTCTTGAGTATGAAGACAGAAGGCAAATATCCATTAATGCATTGTCATGGCTTCTTTGACATTTCTCTCACCAATGCCTGAGAGGTCCATGGGATCCCAACAGCCAAGGGTGATAGAAAAGTCTGTGGGACCACTTTGCTTCTCCATAGGTGAGTTGACTGCAAAGCTGCCAGGTTCCCTAGGACTGAATTCGTGATTTCTTTGACTCCATAAATCATCAAGGAATGAATGATGAATTTAAAAACACTTAATGAGAGTCTACCAGGTGCTGGGGTTGAAGTGACAGAGGCAGTTAAGAAATAGTTTCTGCCCTGAAGGAATTCACAGGATGGTGTTGGAGGTCAGTACAATAGATGAGTGTGATGTGGATGGAGTAGGGGCACGGATCCAACTGTGGGAACGTGGGGGAGAGGGTCAGGAAGGGGTCCTGGATGAGGGACCTCTGACTTGAGTAAAGAGGGAATTGCAGGGTGCAGCTGAGGCATGATGAGAATCATATTGCAATAAATAAGTTTATCAAATCAACCCATTGTATACCTTAAACTTACACAATGTTATATGTCAACCTTATCTCCATTAAAAAAAAGAAGGGAATGACATGTGTGTTAGCCAAGCGAAGTGTTCTCAATCATCAGAGAAAAGCAAAACTTAGGAACACAGCAGGCATGGCTATTTTTTGTAATAAACTGTTCCATTTAATTATCCTAAGTTTTTGTTTAATTTTTTAAAAAGATTTTAGTTTTTAAGTAATCTCTACACCAACGTGGGGCTTGATGCCACAACCCCAGGATCAAGAGTTGCACGCTCCACCAACTGATCCAGCCAGGCACCCCTGTTTAATTTTTATTCTCTTGATAACAGCCTCTCCTATTATGTACAGTGTTATTTTTGGAAGCAAACGCCTCTTACCTTCTGAATAACTTAGATGTTACCGATCACAATGGACACCTAGTGAGTGCGTGCTCCATCATCCACTCCCAGCCTGGGCCTGACTTGCCAGGAAAAGATGCCACGAGAGGGTAACAATGGACATTTCCTGTGCTCAGAAAGCACGCCAACTGGGAGAGACTTGGAGTGGCCGTAGCTTGATTTTCAGTGTGGGGCCAGCATGAAACCAAATGCACCTTATACTTGCCTTGCAGAGCTTTGACCATTTGTTTTGGGCTCCAAACTGGTGAGCTGTAGAATGCAAACAGTGGATTGAAATGAAGGAATGTCGCTTTAGGGTGAAGGCCTTACAAATAAGTGGCAAACACTCAGAGATTCCCAGGACAGAGCATTCTCCATCCCCATGCCAATGAACTGACAATTTCCTACAAGAAATTTAGGAAATTCTTGGTTTTATTATGGAAAGGAAACAATTTAATTCCACACGAATTCATTGAGTGCTAATTTTTGGACAGCTACTACAATGAATGCTGGGTTTATGATGGTGAAAAAAGACTTATTTCTGCTTCAAGTTACTCACAATGCAGACAGACTCTATTCACAACGCAATGATAGAGTGGATTTGGCTAATTTATGAAAAGATTATATCCCTGTGACCCTGACCGGGATGCCTGATAAAGTGCAGGGGAGATCATCAGGCCTTGGTTTTCCATCCAAGATCTTTCCAGAACTGTCTGTCATGCCACAATTTTGCTTGCATTTCATACCTCCAGATCTCAGTTCTAATTAATAGTTTGTCAATTTACCACACCACATTTGTGGAACTGCCCGGCGGCATGCAACCCCGGTTCTTTAATTTCTAGACTTAGGCTCTGTCTGCAAACTACCTCTGTCCCTGAACCCCCACCTCTACTGTCTCCCCCCACCCCGGTGTTAACCTAGGCCCCTATTTATCCTCAGTCTCTGATCTTGTCCTCTTCCCCTCCCGAACCCTGCCCATTCAAAATATCCCTGACTCGAATCTTGCCATTTTTGAACCCCTGTGGGTTTCAGCAACATAATCACTCATCAGAGTTGCATCCTGGGTGGTTTAACCCCATGGGTGGGAGTTGCAAAACTAAAAGCAGGATCCTGAAAGAGCTGAAGGTGGCAGTAGAAGACACATATTCTCTGGTCCTGCGGCTGGGATAAAAAACCCCAAACAGTGAATACAGGAATTCTAGCTAGTTTCTGTTTCTCTTCTCTTTACTGCTAATTCATCGGATTCTCTCTCCTTTCTGATTTTTTCTGAGTCTTCCCAATTGCTTTCGAAGACTTTGTGCAAGCAGAGATAGCATTTCTTGTTGTTCTTTTTTCCCTCCCCATCCAGAAATATTAAATCTGCTATCCTTTGCCTTTTCACCCATTTTAAGTCTTAATAAATGGGCTCTAGGGACTGTTAAAAGGAAAAACCACAGGCCCCAAACGGCATCGCTTAGGTGAAGGCCCAAGTCAGTAAACCGGGGCTCAATGCCTAATCTCATTGCACCCCAGAAACAGAAATCTTAACCAGTCAGTCAAGAATTTCCTGCTACTCACCAAAGAGGTTTCTGTCTCTGGGCCTTCTCCATTCAGAGAAGAAGAGGAGGTAATCTATATAATAGAACTCTCTGCCCTTCCCCTAAGGGAAGGTGATCTTGCCTGAAACAAACTTTTCTTTTGTTGTTGTTGTTAATAACTTTCTTGCCCCACCTTCCTTCCTTATAAAAACCTTCCATTTTATATCACTCCTCAGGGCTCCCCTCTATTTGCTAGCTGGGGTGCTACCCAATTCACGAATTGTTTACTAGAGCCAGTGGGTTCTTCAAATTTACCCAGTTGAATTTTGTTTTTTAACAGAACTAATACAACAAAGAACGTTCTCCTGTCTTCTTTAATACAAAACTTACCAAAAGAATACAGGCTGGGTAAGATTAACATGTGCTTTTAGGCGATTGCCTGTAGAATTTTTTAGCCATTGGCTAAATTACTAAAGGAACTTCCTCAGGATTATCTATCCAGCTGTCCCTGAGGGTCAGACCAGGTCTGCTGCTTGTTTTTATAAAGAAAGTTTTATTGGGACATTTCCACATCCTTTGTTTGCCTATAACCTCTGGGTGCTTTTGAATGATAATGGCGGAGTTCAACAGTCTGTTGGGCCTGCAAAACCAAAATATTTACTTTCTAGTTCTTTACGGAGTTTGCAGACCTGACTCTAGGCGTCTGCATTAATTCACTAGGGCTACATTATGCTGCAAGTGGCAAATGATGGAAAACCTCAGTAGCTTACCACAAAGCGCCACTTTTTACTCACCTGAGGCCATTTTTGAG
>NW_023270443.1:0-15026 GCF_011800145.1 Mirounga leonina | reverse complement strand
ACTGCTAGAACTCATACAGGAATTCAGTAAAGTGGCAGGATATAAATCAATGCACAGAAATCAGTGGCATTCCTATACACCAACAACAAGACAGAAGAAAGAGAAATTAAGGAGTCGATCCCATTTACAATTGCACCCAAAACCATAAGATACCTAGGAAGAAATCTAACCAAAGAGGCAAAGGATCTCTACTCAGAAAACTATAAAATACTCATGAAAGAAATTGAGGAAGACACAAAGAAATGGAAAAACGCTCCATGCTCATGGATTGGAAGAAAAAATATTGTGAAGATGTCAATGCTACCTAGAGCAATCTACACATTCAATGCAATCCCTATCAAAATACCATCCACTTTTTTCAAAGAAATGGAACAAATAATCCTAAAATTTGTATGGAACCAGAAAAGACCCCGCATAGCCAGAGGAATGTTGAAAAAGAAAAGCAAAGCTGGCGGCATCACAATTCCGGACTTCCAGCTCTATTACAAAGCTGTCATCATCAAGACAGCATGGTACTGGCACAAAAGCAGACACATAGATCAATGGAACAGAATAGAGAGCCCAGAAATGGACCCTCAACTCTATGGTCAACTCATCTTTGACAAAGCAGGAAAGAATATCCAATGGAACAAAGACAGTCTCTTCAACAAATGGTGTTGGAAAAATTGGATAGCCACATGCAGAAGAATGAAACTGGACCATTTCCTTACACCAAACACAAAAATAGACTCCAAATGGTTGAAAGACCTCAATGTGAGACAGGAGTCCATCAAAATCCTAAAGGAGAACACAGGCAGCAACCTCTTCGACCTCAGCCACAGCCACTTCTTCCTAGAAACATCGCCAAAGGCAAGGGAAGCAAGGGCAAAAATGAACTATTGGGACTTCATCAAGATAAAAAGCTTTTGCAAAGCAAAGGAAACAGTCAACAAAACCAAAAGACAACCGACAGAATGGGAGAAGATATTTGCAAATGACATATCAGGTAAAGGGCTAGTATTCAAAATCTATAAAGAACTCATCAAACTCAACACCCAAAGAACAAAGAATCCAATCAAGAAATGGGCAGAAGACATGAACAGACATTTTTCCAAAGAAGACATCCAAATGTCAACAGACACATGAAAAAGTGCTCAATATTGCTCGGCATCAGGGAAATCCAAATCAAAACCTCAATGAGATACCACGTCACACCAGTCAGAATGGCTAAAATTAACAAGTCAGGAAATGACAGATGTTGGCGGGGATGTGGAGAAAGGGGAACCCTCCTACACTGTTGGTGGGAATGCAAGCTGGTGCAGCCACTCTGGAAAACTGTATGGAGGTTCCTCAAAAAGTTGAAAATAGAGCTACCATATGATCCAGCAATTGCACTACTGGGTATTTACACCAAAGATACAAAAGTAGGGATCCGAAGGGGTACATGCACCCCGATGTTTATAGCAGCAATGTCCACAATAGCCAAACTGTGGAAAGAGCCAAGATGTCCATCGACAGATGAATGGATAAAGAAGAAGTGGTATATATATACAATGGAATATTATGCAGCCATCAAAAGGAATGAGATCTTGCCATTTGCAATGACAGGGATGGAACTGGAGGGTATTATGTTGAGTGAAATAAGTCAAACAGAGAAAGACATGTATCATATGATCTCACTGATATGAGGAATTCTTAATTGTAGGAAACAAACTGAGGGTTGCTGGAGTGGGGGGTGGGGTGGGAGGGATGGGGTGACTGGGTGATAGACACTGGGGAGGGTATGTGCTCTGGTAAGCGCTGTGAATTGTGCAAGACTGTTGAATCTCAGATCTGTACCTCTGAAACAAATAATGCAATATATGTTAAGAAAAAAAAAAAAAAGAAGAAGAAGAAGGTAGCAGGAGGGGAAGAATGAAGCGGGGGAAATTGGGAGGGGTAGACGAACCATGAGAGATGATGGACTCTGAAAAACAAACTGAGGGTTCTAGAGGAGAGAGGGGTCGGGGGATGAGTTGGCCTGGTGGTGGGTATTGAGGAGGGCACATTCTGCATGGAGCACTGGGTGTTATGCACAAACAATGAATCATGGAACACTTCATCTAAAACTAATGATGTAATGTATGGGGATTAACATAAGAATATAATTAATTAATTAATTAAAAAAAAAAAAAAGAACGTTGAAGCCATTGGGGAAATTTCCTGACACTAAATGGCTCTGGCATTTTCCAGTGTTGGTTAGGTCAGCACAGAGAACAGCTGGAGAGGTAAGGGTACAAAGATGTGTGGATTCCAAGTCAAGTAACCTGAAGAAAATCTAAATTAAACACACTCAATTTCTGCTCACTTTGAAGGACAGCCAATGGGAAATGGGCCCCCTGAGACAGGGAAAGTGGTAGCAAAGGCGAAGTAGAAAGATGGACACCTGGAGCCATCCCATAAGCTTCCCATGAACTTTCTCTTCATTCACAGCTACCTTCATTGATTGGGAAACATGTTCAGCTTGTGTGCCCCAGGATGTGATCGAATAAATTGTGAAGCAATAACCACAGATAATTCAAAGATGATGTCATGCCAAGCAACACAGTGTAGCAGAACATAAACTGCAACTAACTGGCAAGAGGACCTTAGACAAGGCTCCCTTTTGCTTCCAATCTCACTTTTCTCCTTGATGAAATGAGGTACTCACTAAATCTATGGTATTTAAAATGTCTTTCTGGAACGTGGGACAATTCCATGGAAAACTTTAAGGATGACCTGGTGAAGGGTAGAACAGGTTGAAAAGAAAGGCCAACAAACCAGGCCTCACCTTTCCCTTCAACCAGCCCAAATGGTATCTATTTTACATATTTAATATACCTATAAAACTTAATTTTAGTTAAGGATCCTCTGCCAAAATGAATTTAATAAATACTGGAACAAAAATCTCTCTGGTCATTTTCACCATTAACAATCTATCAGTTTTTTTTAATTTTTTTCCTAGTGGAAAACCAACAACAACACATATACACACAAAAAATGGGGGGCCATAAGTCTTCAGGGAGTCAGAGTTTAGTTTTATATAATAAAGGAAAACTCCCTTGGTGACCCAACAAGATTCATTCAGAGGTTCGGACACAGAACCCTGAAAGGGAGTTCCCCTTACACCTCCTGGGAAATAACATATAGGCTTTAATTGGGAATGAATAGTGTTTTAGTGTGGTCTCCTTGTTCATTTTTCTCTTAGGAAGGGAATTTAGGGATAGATAATGCATATACGGTCTTCCTGCAGGAGCTTCATCACTAATGCAAAGCAGGTGAAGTATCTCTCATCATTTATGTACTCCCACCATTTTGACACCCTCTTCTGTACTAGATTCTCATTTTAGTTAAATGCTTTTCCCATTCAATTTTTCTCATCCACATGCAAAAAGAAGGGAGGATGGGAAACCCACCTGGTGTGACTGGAGAGTCCTGTGCCATTAAGGGCTGGCTTGGTATGCCATTGCCCACGCATGACTCTGAATGGATTAAAAAAAAAAAACAGTGCTTTTATTCTCATTTAATTCTTTCTTCAGCTTTTCTGAGAAGGCCTGAATTTGGAATTAAGAAGACATTTTGGTTTGTTTCACAGATGCCATAAAAGCTAGAAATAATAAAGATTCTGGTAAGGAAAGATTTTCTATATTAAGAGCTCTGGCCCTGTGAACTTTAGTGGGAAAACCAGTGTATAAACAGGAAAGGCACAGATACAGGGTAGAACCTTCCATTCCTTATGCCATAGGCATAGAACTTAGACCGAAAAGGTTGTAACAATGTGTTCCAAATGTCAAAGACAAGCTCAAAATCAACCTGGAAACATCCCAATTGGCTTTTACTGAGAGAAAAAAATTGAGCCAAATATGCTCTTCATCTTATTTTTTTAAAAGATTTTATTTACCTATTTGAGAGAGAGAAAGAGAGTGAGTGAGAGCACAAGCCAAGGAGGAGCGGGGAGAGGCAGAGGGAAAAGCAGACTCCTGGCTGAGCAGGGAACCCAATGCAGGGCTCCATCTCAGGACCCTGGGATCATGACCTGGGCTGAAGGCAGATGCCCAACCGAGCCACCCAGGTGCCCCACTATTCGTCTTATAAGAGGTATGATATATTGTCAGTTCTCATGATTTAACCTGAACGAGAACCACTGATGGAGAAAAATCTCAAGAAATAGATTTCCATGAAAAATTCCTCAAAAATCCATATCCTGTCACCTCATATGATCTTCAGCTTGCTTGGCTTGTGGATTAGGCTAATTCATTTTTTTAGGACTTACCTCAGGAGACTTAATTTAGCTATAAAAATAATAGGTGGGTAACAAATAAAAGTATACCATATAGGGAAAAATGAACTCTCTTGGTAGAATTTTTATCCAAAAACAGTTTGGAAAAATTCACTTAAAAGGAAAAAAAGAATGTACACTGCCATATTCAAAGCCAGGTTAGTACACCTCTTAGATGAAGTGAGTGTCCTGGACTTCTCCTTCATGTCACTCATTATACGTAGGTACTTCTAATTGACTTAATTTGGCAAGGAAGGGTCTGCATCTCATTTTGACTACTTTACCCCAAGAGTTTGTCCAGCATGTGTTAGGGCCTTAATTTACATTTATGATAACTAGATGTCACCAAGAGAAAATAGAAGGTGGGAAGGGAGATTTGTATCTTTGTTAGAGAATCAGGAAACAGTTGCCCTGTTCTTCCATTCACTCAATCAGAGAAATCTAAAATTGAGTCAGTAGCATGTCCTCTACCTTCAAAGCTACCACTGTCACCCCTACATTAGGCAGGGAATTTAATTTGAGTTGCTTACTGAATAACTGTTGCCAACAAATATTGACTGAATAAATGAAGAAGACAGGCAATTTGTTGAGCCTAGCAAATCAACAGGCCCTTCCACAAGGCTGAAACTGAGAACCTGCCTTCACATTAAAACCACCCCCACAGCTGTTGGGGAATACCAATTTCAGAGCCCTTCACCCAGAGACCTTGATATGGCCAAGAAATAGTAATTCACTGACTTAACCCTATCAGCAATGAGAATTAATCACCAGTCCCACTCCAGGGAACTTGAGATTCCAAGTTATAAAGTGTGGCAATCAGGGGAGAAGAACCTCTTTTACAAGGAGAGATTTAGAAAGACGCATACAGTCAGTGGTAAATCACACACACACATATTTGATAAAAACCTATATATAGATATGATCGTGTGGTTCTGTATTCTGTGAAAAATTCTGTGTCTGATGTAAGTAGAACATACTATATGAGCAAGTTTAGAAGAACTGGCTTTGGTTAGTAAAATATAAGCAAAATAGTGAGAAGAAGGGAAGAGTATGGATCATCCAAAAAAAGGGGAATAAACCAGAACTCAGATGGAATTTAACCAAGAAGAACAGAGGATCTGCCTATTACACAGCACAAAGAAACCACCACTGGTTGCTCTCACTACAGGGAACCTTGCCCAAAGTAATAATATTATCTGAGAAGAGTCACAGGCCAATGAAGGAAAAGTCATCAGGTTAGAAATAATGCACGGTCTTGTGAACTTCAACTTAGAGGAGGGTTTGTGACAGGGCTTTGGAAGGCTTAGGCAGAAGATAAAGTGTAAACTCCCATGAACTAAACCTTGGGTCACAACTCAAAAGCTTATCAGCATCCTGCATTCTCAAGAAAACCATGAGAATGGTCATAGCCTGCCTGGTTTACACTGCTGTAGTACCAGGGTGAATGAACTAAGTGTGTAACTACATTGTCCCATTTATTCTACTAGATGACATTGCTTTATGGGAGAGAAGATAATGGCTTTTGTCAATGGGGGACTGTGTGATCTTGCTTCCTGGAGTGACCTCTTACCTCTGGCTACCACCAAGGAGTCTGGAAAACCCTTCATAAAGGTGAACAGGAAGTCAGGACTGAAACTTAGAATAACAACATGATTAGAACACCACAGAAAAATATCCCATGAGTTTTATGTGTCCTAGAAGCAGCTTGGTGTTTGCAAAAATGAATGTGGTTAGACTGAAAGCTTTTGAGTTTATACTACAACTTCTGTCTTCACACTCAGTATTATGCTGTGTTATGCAGGGAATAAGTATACTATCCCCTGTGAGGCCACCAGGAATCCATAGGCCCAATGACATCACAGAAAGTGAGAGAGAAAGAACGGGGAATATGAAAACATGATGAGCTCATTCCAAGTGTTTCCACAGGTGATCCAGTGAGATCAGGGTTGTTTCCAGCTTCACACACAAACATGTACAAGAAAGCTGTGATGATTTCTATCTGTGTTAAGCAGTTGTTTGGTTAAGAAACACACTGGAAGTGAGGAAGGGTGTTTTTCTAGGCTAAGTGAAATTCCTGATGGTGAGGTTTTTACTTCCTCACTGTGCTCTTCTGGTGATTTTTTCCTGCTGCTCTCATGACAGCCATTTATTTTACTGTGGTTTCCATAGCTGCTAACATACCTACAGCCTGAGGGCACATGCACTGTCTTAACTCCCCCATCTGCAGTGCCTGCTGGGAGCAATGCTGACACCTAGTAGCTGCTTAATGATGGAAAGAGGATGTGTTTGAAAACACAATCCTACTTAGTTCTTGGTTTAATTTTTGTTTGTTTGTTTAATTCAACTCATGGGAGGGTACTGCAATCTTGATTAACAAAACAGGCTTTAAAGTCAACCCATCTGGATCTGAATCTCAGTTCTTTCAAAATCTATAGTTGAGGAACTTGAGAAAGCCACTTCTTTGATTTTGAGTTTTCTCTCCTGTAAAACAGGGATGGTTCTAACTATACTAGCTTCCTTTCACAATTAGGTAATGATTAAAAAAAAGAGGTCTTGCATGTTAAGGAGCTCAGTAAACTAAAAAGAATTTGGAAAATATCTTTTTTAACCTCAAGCCATAAATATGATTATTTCTTATATACCCCAATACAGGGGTATACAGAGAGGACAGCAGGATGTTCAACTACAAATGTATTTCAGTTCTGGCTGCAGGCCTAGGTCTGTGGTTGTCAACAAAGCAAAGGCTTAAAATCACCCCAAATCAAAAGAGTAGCTACATTTAGTGGTCACTAAGAAAGTAAATATTAAAGGGACACCTGGGTGGCTCAATCGGTTAAGCATCCAACTCTTGATTTCAGCTCAGGTCATAATCGCAGGGTTGTAAGATCAAGCCCTGCATCTGGCTCTGCACTTAGTGTAGGGTCTGCTTGTAATTCTCCCTTTTCCTCTGCCCCTCCCTCCCTCTCTCTTTCCAAGATAAATAAAATCTTTTTAAAAAAGAAAGTAAATATTAAAGAATGATGCATTGAGGGAATTTTTTTTAAAGTGAAAGAAAATAGGATCTGTGTCATCCCTCTAATGCTAGAAAACATTCCACATTATTTTCCACACCTGGTGAGTGATGAAGTTGGTTTTGTGCTTTTGAGCCACCATGATTTAATTATGACCTATAAGCAGTACCAAAAAAGACAAAATGTAATTTTATCCATTTTAATCTTTATTTTGTATCCATTCTTTTTTAATTATTTGCTTCATTGAGCATTTACATGGTTAATTTCACTGAGTTATTCCAACTCCTGAATTGTGGGCTTTTATTGAGACTTTATAAAGTTCCTCTTTAGAGAACACTAACAGTTTAAAATAAGTATAGTTGTGGTCAAGAATCTTTATAAAATAGATAAATGGCATTGACTTCAAGTTAAAAGGCAAGACCTTGAGATTATTTTAAAATTTAGAATAATATTTTTAAGAACAACATTAAGTAGCGCCCACTTTGGCAACATCCATTAGGTCATTTCATCTGCTATTAACGTAAGTGTGGATCCTTTGGAGGTGGCCTCCATGAACAATGCCATTCATGACTTCTCTACTGAAAATCCCATAAGAAAAAGCTCTTCATTGCTTTACACAGCTGGGAAGGACATTGCTGGTCATGAATATTGAAAGCAGTGACAAGAACAAAGTGACCTATCAGAAAAAAAAGGAAGATCTGAGTTGAAAAGAGAATGATATATTAAAAGAATATAGTAACTGGGTAACAACATGATGTGGACAGAAAAATGAAAACAAAATTTGAATTTAGACAGACTTACTAGGAATGAAATCTTGGGAACATTATTTACCTTCCCTGAGCCACCATTTTGTTATTATTAAATAGGGATAATAGTGATCATCATCCAGGCTTGTTGAGACAATTGAAATGAGCTTCCATAAAATGTAATGGATGCTTACAAGCCATTTAATCTCTTCTGTCTTTCTCCTCTTCAAGACAGACAGAAAATTAAAATCAGAGAATGAAAGAAATAGTGACAGAGGCATGGAAAGTGTCAAACAGATCCTGTCACTTTGAGGCTCCTACAATATTTGGCTCTTCTGGAGTATTATTAGGACAGAGGGGCACCTCCCTCCCCTTCATTCTAAGACCATGTTGACTTGATACTTTGTCGTCTGCTCCCCTTCCCTGTGGCCCACCAAGAAGGAAAGTTAAGAGCAAGAAAAGAGATACCAGTCTATAGAGCAAAGGGTTTCCCAAAGACAGTTCTTTTCCTTATTCTCTATATGGCTGACTAGTAGAAATATTTTCAAGCTGGAGCTACCCTAGGTGTCCATGATGTAGTGGAGCAAGAGGTCACCTGAAGGTAAGGAATAGGAAGGATAAAGATAGGAGAGTCCAGAGGATGACTGTTACAAATAGATATCCATTAGAGCTTTAGATGAGGTTGGGTTGCTGAATTGAGGCATGGTTGGGTGTGTCCTCTTCTACTGTATATATTTACACTACACAAGAATCAGAGATACTGTGGTATACACTAGGGTTGATGTAAGTTACTTCTGAGTCTTTGGAAATAGAAGTAAAAAAAATCAGATCAGCTTGACATCTAATCAAATGGGCAAGGAAGATAGATGTTAGAATGAGAGAAGGCATTCTGAGGTCAGAGAGAATGTCATATAGGGTGTGATGTTCTCTGGAGTGTCAGACTCCATCCAGCCTCCCAAAGACCACCAAAGCATGCTTCCTTGAATGAGTCCACCAGCCACCTGAACCACTGTCAAGCACGGTTTCTAGTCCTCCACCTGTCCTCAGAGAATTTTGACAGGGAATCATTTGTCTAATACTTCTTCAAAATCCACGTAAGATCACAATGTGCTAATAGCAGAGATGACAACAGAATCTATGCACTGTTCTATACAAACCAATATTCTGATGACTACAGTCTATTTGTCCCATTTTCTTTCCTTTGTCATCTCATTCTTTCCATAATTCCTTTAGAAACAGTGAAAGACAGGACTGTCCAAAATATTTTGGAATCTTTGGCAGACTAAATCCCAGTACCTTCAGCAAGTTTTCATTCCAGATGTTAATTGATTTAAATAGAAATCCATTTGAAATCTCCTTTTTCCCCAAGGAGAAATATTTGGGATTTATAATTATTTTGCAAGTAAGAAAACAATCAATGATAGGGTTTTAATTTGAGAAAAGAAAAAAAAATTGCTCAATATCTTTAGAAGAACCCAAGACAGAATAAAAGCCTAAACCTGTAATTATTATTATTTTTTTGCAAATTAACCAATTGCTTGTTTTATAAAATAAAATCTTCAGTGCAGTTTCTATGAGCTTTTGGGTACCGTTATTTCCCTGGACAGCCTGTTCTGCATTATGCTAAACTAACTCCTGCATGGGTTGAAGGAAGTAGTAAAAGTAACAGATCAGGTGCCTTTTTTTTTTTTTTTTTTTGAGAGAGAGAGAGAAAGAGAAAGTGGGCGAAGGGCAGAGAGAGGGGCAGAGAGAGGGGGAGAGAGAGAATCTTAAGCGGGCACCACACCTAGTGCAGAGCCCAACTCGGGGCTCAATCTCACATCCCCGAGATCATGACCTGAGGCGAAATCAAGAGTAGATGCTTCACCCAGGAGCCGGGTGATCTTCTTGAAGCCTTCAATGTTGTAAGAAACTTGCCCTAAATAAAAATTCCCTTTCACCCAGTAATTGTCACCTATGTGACAAAAAGCATTTTAAAAACATGATTATCAATATTATGCATTTGTTTGGCCCTTTATTTCAAGGCTAAATATTTTAAATAAAACCCGCTTATTTAAGGATCTTAAAATATAAGAAATCAAAATTTCACCCCCATCTTAGCAAACATTCTTTTCAAACTAGTCAAAGAAAAACAATATTCTTTAAAAAATGAACTTAAGCAAAGTACGCTATGTACATTAATTCACTGATGGTTCTTCCCAGATATTTATCTCTAATTGTCTTTCCAAGTATGGGCAGTAGCAAAAGTTCCACCACTGAATGATTTGAACCTCCCAAATTATTCTAGTCACTGTCACTCTCCTCATGTTCCAAATAGCTGAAGTGAAGTCCTCTTTCTGGACTGTTTAAAACCCAAATCTTGTATCAAAAACCAATACCAGAGATACATTGTATGTATTTGGGGGCAGGAAAATTTCTGTTCTTTCTACTAAAGTTCATCATATTAACCCCCAAATTCTCAAAGAACATGGAAAGTAATCTGTACTTCTAATTTCTTTCTAGGCAATATATATATATATATATATGTATGTATGTGTGTATGTATGCCTTTAGCACACATGAGGGAGTGGGGGAGGGGCAGAGGGCGAGGGAAAAGAAGAGAGAGAATCTTAAGCAGGCTCCATGCTCAGCATGGGCTGGATCCCATGACCCTAAGATTATGACTTGAGCTGAAACCAAGAATCTGATGCTAAACAGACTGAGCCACAAAGGCACCCCTAGGCAATATGTAGTTCAAATAGCATTTTGAAAATGGAAATGGAAGCCTGAATGAGGTATACATTTTAATGTCTCCAGAATACTTTGCTTCTGTGTTGAATGGAATAGTCAATCCTTAAGAAGGCAGGTGGACCATTTGATATGTTCTCACACCAATCCCCAACTGCATTGTCCCCGCCTGGACACCTAGAATACTGGAACTAGAAATAATTATCAATAGCAGTGTTCTTTTCTCAAGACTGCTCTTTGAAACAAAGTTGATGGATCTCTACATTTATAACACCTGTGCTATGTTTTTTTTTTTCCAAAGATTTTATTTATTTATTTGAGAGAGAGAGAGAATGAGAGACAGAGAGCATGAGAGGAAGGAGGGTCAGAGGGAGAAGCAGACTCCCTGCCAAGCAGGGATCCCCATGCGGAACTCGATCCCGGGACTCCAGGATCATGACCTGAGCCGAAGGCAGTTGCTTAACCAACTGAGCCACCCAGGCACCCCACCTGTGCTATGTCTTAAAGTATGAAGCCCCAGGGTCCACCAGTCCTCAAGAGCTGAGACTAACACACTGAATCGGACTTTATCTGAAGATTAACTCACAAGAGCATTCACTTGTTCTAAATTAGAAAAAAAAAAATGCAATCTACTGTAGTTTATCCATTTTCCTCCCCCAAATGATCTGTTAAAAACATTTCATTTAGATACTCTCTGTTGTATTCATTCATCTGGTGGTGGCTGATGTGTGGTTAACATGAAGAGAAGGCAAAGGATGTGGGCCGGGCCAGGACAGACATTCCTAGACTTCCCACAGTCTCACTGTGCTGATGGCATCCCAGAAGTAAGCCCACCTTTCTTTGTAAATGTCATCCATGCCCTGATTCCAGTGCATCTCGGCATATATAGCCCTAACCATAGTGCTCTCAAAGTAAGGGTCACAGACCCCTGGGGAGTCCATAGACATTTTTCCAGTAATCCTCATAGTCAAAACTGCTTCCATAATAATTCTAAGACATTATTTAGCCTTTTCATTGCATTGACATGTGTACTAATGATGCAAAAGCAATCATGAGTAAAACTGCCAGTGCCTTCACATGAGTCAAAGCAGCGCACCACACTGTAATAGTAGTCACTGTAGTTTTCAAAACCACTCACTCGCAGGGGGAAAAAATGCCAGTTTTATTTTAAAATACATTTGTTGAAGGGCGCCTGGGTGGCTCAGATGGTTAAGCGTCTGCCTTTGGCTCAGGTCATGATCTCAGGGTCCTCCTGATCCCTCTTCCTCTGCCTACCCTCTGCTTGTACTCTGTCTCTCTCTCTCTCAAATAAATAAATCCATAAGTAAAATGTTTATTGAAACTGTATAAATTATTAAAAGTTATTTACAACCTTTGATTACCTATCTTGTTAATTCCTTCGGTGAAGAGGGGCGTCTGTATACACAATTCTGCATACTGAAGCGTAGTGGTTATTTCTTTTTTTTTTTTTTTTTAAGATTTTATTTATTTATTAGAGAGCGAGCGAGAGAGAAACAGCATGAGAGAGGAGAGGGTCAGAGGGAGAAACAGGCTCCCCGCCGAGCTGGGAGCCCGATGTGGGACTCAATCCCAGGACCCTGGGATCATGACCTGAGCCGAAGGCAGACGCTTAACCAACTGAGCCACCCAGGCGCCCCGCGTAGTGGTTATTTCAAGGAAAAGCACCTGTGCGATTGTTTGAGTTGTGAGCTTAACTGGCTCCTTCTTTTTTAATTTAACATGATTCCTACTTGAAAGAATTATCAAAAACTGTAGTTATTCAGACTTGGGTTTTTAGCAGATACTTTCTCAAAAATAAACCAGTGCATCTATCACTTCAAGAAAACAACAGACAGTTTTTAAGGAAAAAATCAAATTCTGGAAAATGTGATCTGCCACCCAACACTAACAGCTTCCTAAGTACTTACAGACTTTTCTGATGAGAACACTGTGATATTAACAAGTGTCATTTTCTGATGTTTTATAACAAAACATTTGGAAGCTCTACATAACTCAGCAAACAAATATTTTCATGACCAATACATGATGTTACACAATCATGCGTGAATAAAGACCCCCTTCTGAGTGTAACAAGTGTTAAAATTTCCCTGTTATGGTTTCACATAGTACATCACAGCTGCTCTTTAGGAAAGCACTGCCTGTAGAGTTTGGGTGTTGCATTAAAGAAGAATACCTACAAATGATCTGAAAAGCCTACTAACATATTCCTCACTTTTCTGACTACATAGCTAAATGAGGCAGTATTTTCTTGGTATATATACCTCAACCAAGGCAACACATCACACGTTTAATGCAGAGAAAATTAGTAGAAACTGTATTTCCTCTATGAAGTCATCCTTTAAAGAAGTTTGCAAAAACGTAAAATAATGTCACTTTTTTCAGTATTTTTTGAGAAATACAGTTACGTTTTGCTAAAATATGTTATTTCTTAATATATAATGGTAATAATTTTATTTTATTTTTTTAAAGATTTTATTTATTTATTTGACAAAGAGAGACACAGCAAGAGAGGGAACACAAGCAGGGGGGTGGGAGAGGGAGAAACAGGCTTCCCGCCAAGCAGGGAGCCCGATGTGGGGCTCGATCCCAGGACCCTGGGATCATGACCTGAGCCGGAGGCAGATGCTTAATGACTGAGCCACCCAGGAGCCCCTGGTTTTATAATTTTATTTA
Source organism: Mirounga leonina (assembly GCF_011800145.1). Classification (NCBI taxonomy): domain Eukaryota; kingdom Metazoa; phylum Chordata; class Mammalia; order Carnivora; family Phocidae; genus Mirounga; species Mirounga leonina. Next base: position 1,572 of record NW_023270443.1, on the reverse strand, counting down.
TTTATTTATTTATTTATTTTGAGAGAAAGAAAGAGAGTGAGGAAACAAGGGGGGGCAGAGGGGAGACAGAATCCCAAGCAGGCTCCACACCCAGCGTGCAACCTGCCACAGGGCATGGTTTCATGACTGGAGATCATGACCTGAGCTGAAATCAAGGGTCAGATGCTTAAGCAACTGAGCCACCCAGGTGCCCCAGGTTTTGTTATTTTAAATAAGTTAATGAATATTTATTTTTTTAATTTTAATTCCTTATATGATAAATATCATAGATATAAATCCACATCAAATCTTAGTAAACAAAAATTGATTATTATTCTAAAAAAATAATAAAAATAAATCCACATCAATGAAAGCTCTTTGAAGCCCTGGATAATTTTTAAGAATGTAAAAGAGTCTTGAGGTAAATTTTTTTTTTTTTTTAATTTGCTGCTTTACTGCAAATCAATACACTCAATCTACTATTATAAAGTTCAGCAATATAACAAACCCTCTAAGGCAGGGACCAAGATATGTACTAATGTCAGAAAAAAAAAAATTGTAGGGTGACCATTATCTTCAGAAAAACAGTCACTGACAGTTTTCTTCATACAGACTTCTATAAATTATGCTAGTAAACCAAGTAAGCTCAGTATGTTTCATTCTGTAAATCAATGATTACCACCAAGATAGCAGTCATATCTTGATGAAGTCCCAATAGTTCATTTTTGCCCTTGCTTCCCTTGCCTTTGGTGATGTTTCTAGGAAAAAGTTGCTGCGGCTGAGGTCGAAGAGGTTGCTACCTACGTTCTCCTTTAGGATTTTGAGGGACTCCTGTCTCACATTGAGGTCTTTCAACCATTTGGAGTCTATTTTTGTGTGTGGTGTAAGGAAATGGTCCAGTTTCATTCTTCTGCATGGGGCTGTCCAATTTTCCCAACACGATCTGTTGAAGAGACTGTCTTTTTTCCATTGGACATTCTTTCCTGCTTTGTCGAAGATTAGTTGACCATAGAGTTGAGGGTGCATCTCTGGGCTCTCTGTTCTGTTCCATTGATCTATGTGCCTGTTTTTGTGCCAGTACTATACTGTCTTGATGATGACAGCTTTGTAATAGAGCTTGAAGTCCGGGATTGTGATGCCACCAGCTTTGCTTTGCTTTTTCAACATTCCTCTGGCTATTCGGGGTCTTTTCTGGTTCCATACAAATTTTAGGATGATTTGTTCCATTTCTTTGAAAAAAGTGGATGGTATTTTGATAGGGATTGCATTGAATGTGTAGATTGCTCTAGATAGCATAGACATTTTCACAATATTTGTTCTTCCAATCCATGAGCATGGAACATTTTTCCATTTCTTTGTGTCTTCCTCAATTTCTTTCATGAGTATTTTATAGTTTTCTGAGTACAGATCCTTTGTCTCTTTGGTTAGATTTCTTCCTAGGTATCTTATGGTTTTGGGTGCAATTGTAAATGGGATCGACTCCTTAATTTTTCTTTCTTCTGTCTTGTTGTTGGTGTATAGGAATGCCACTGACTTCTGTGCATTGATTTTATATCCTGCCACTTGACTGAATTCCTGTATGAGTTCTAGCAG
>NW_023270442.1:16938441-16954670 GCF_011800145.1 Mirounga leonina | reverse complement strand
AAAAAAAAAAAAAAAAAAGAGCTAGAGAGAGAAATGGTTATGGGGCTGGTTCAAACTTTAAACTCACCTAGGGCACCTGGGTGGCTCAGTCGGTTAAGCATCTGTCTTCTGCTCGGGTCATGATCCTGGAGTCCTGGGATTTAGCCCCACATCGGGCTCCTTGCTCAGCGGGGAGTCTGCTTCTCCCTCTATCCCTCCCCCTGCTCGTGCTCTCTCTCTCTCTCAAATAAATAAATAAAAATCTTTAAAAAGGTTTGCAGACCTTTGCAAGAAAGGTGTTCTGAAAACCCCTGTCTCAGGATTAGACTTCAGGAGAGATATTGCTATGATGATGTCCTTCTGGATCTGACACATAGGCCTCCCAATGAGTCCAGGATGAAGCTGTCCCTTTTCTGCTTTGCATGTGTTACTGGAAAGGGGCAGGTAGAAGTGCTGAAGGCCACGTGCCCACTTCAAGCACTTTACTAGCTTCTCCTTGCCTTTAGAATGCACTCACATGATCGGGCCTCTGCCTGTGCACCCTGCCTGCCCCCCACTCTCTCTCCCCTTGCTCCTTCTGCTTCCACTGGCTTCCTTTCTATTTTAGCCTTCCAGGTTCTCACTCACCTCAGGGCCTTTGCATATGCTGTTCCTTTGTCTGCAAAGCTCCTTCCCCAGCTCTTTGCCTGGCTGGTTCCTCCCCACCCTTCAGGTCATATCAAATACCACCCTCCTTAGACCAAGTTTTTCCCATTTTTCTCCATCCTGTTTTTCATGGCACGAATTGCAATGTGTAGTTTAGGGCAAGGCTTCTCAATGTTTCTGGAGTATAGAATTAATTTTTCTAAATTTCCAGACCATTGGAGATCTATATTTTTATAAAATATGATAAAAAAGAATATTTTATGTCATTTTAGAAGCTGGATTTTTTTAACTAGACTCAACAAACAAGTTATTCTGTCAAATTGCTATAGAAGTTTCTAAACCCTTCTCTCAACTTCAGTGTTAACTCATCCCAACCTGGCAACACAGATCTGTGGCCCAGCTCTAGTCCACAGACCCAACTGTGACGATCAGTGGTTTGTCCCCAATAGACTCTGAGCTCCATGGGGGAAGGTACCTCATCTTATTCACCTCATGTCTCCAAGGCCTAGAATAGTACCTGGCAGGTGGTAGGTGTTCAAGACGTTTCTATTGAATGATGTGAGTGGTGGAATGAGCCACCAGTCGCTATAAAAGAGGGTGTGTAGAAAAGAGGGCGCCGCTGGGCACTTTGGCTGGGTTGGTCACTGTTGGCGAAGTGGCTGGACGCAGGTGCTGAAGTCTGCAAACATCATGGCGGACCAGCAGGGGCCCAGAGATGACTCAGTGGCACTCTCACCACCCAGGCCCATGGGAAGCCTTGGGCAAGGCCTTTGCCAATGCAGTGGCCATGTTTTATCCAGAGCAGCTCAGCTCAGCCTGGCCCCCATGCTCTGACTGGCAACCCTCTGATCTCTGATCAGACTCCCTCTGAGGACCCTGAGTGGAAAGTCCATTCCAGGTGCATAGACATGAACTGGGTGGGGGCAATGGGCTTCCTGACGGGAGATGCAGAGAGAGTCTGGGGAGTCAGGTTTAGGTAGAGTCAGCTGGTGGTCATCGGCCCTCTCCTAGGCAGTGGGTATCTAAACACAGGATCCCAAAGGGAGGCCAGCAGGGACTCAGGCCTGAAAGACAGACAGAATCTGCAGGGCCTGGGGAGGAGCAGGGAGACTAGAGGCAGCTGGTGGGCTTCCAGAGGTTGGCCCCTGATGTTCAGGGACACATGACTTGAGGAGAGAGCCCGCTCAGATATAAACCCACAGTGGAGATAAGGAAACTGAACTTCTCTGGACTTCTCAGCCTGGCCGGGAGAAATGTTGCGGGCAGAACACCCAGTACAGAGAGAAATGGGGAAGGAGCAGGGGGCTGGACCCAGGGGCCTCTAGGACAGGAGGAGGAGCTAAGAAGAAGCCTGAGCTGCCAGGACTCTTTCTCACGGGGGTTGGGGAGCCAGGGCAGGACCAAGAGGCGGCTGCAGAATGAAAGGCAGCAGGAAGGAGAGAAGAGGGGGAGCAGAGATGTGAGGGTGAGGATGGGAAGGCACTGGGGAATCTATGAGGCGGGGCTTGGCCCCCCTACCATCTGAGCTGAGCTGTCTGGTCTGACATTCGAATCAGGCCACGCGGTCACCTCGGGAGACAGCCTCACAGCTCACTTGTCAAGAAGGCCCCTGGGAAAGGCAGACAGGCCGGGAAAACTATCCTGCCCCATCTCTAGGGAGTCTGTTATGTGCCCAATAGTTCCTGTTGTGTTTCTTTCTGTTTATTTCCCTACCACGACGAGCAGCAAGATGTTTCAAATATCAAAGGCCTACATTTAGGTTGACCTGTGAGAACATCAAATTTCTGTAGGTCAAAGTGGGTCAAAACCACCCATTTCATATGATTCCGCCTAAGGTATGTGAGTCCAGGACAGAAAGCAGTGGGGAGCTGGGGAGACAGACTGTGTCCTCACTGGGTCCAGCCATGCCTCAGAGGCCACACAAGCCACACAGCTAAGAAGAGGGAACGCCTGGGGGGGCGCCTGGGTGGCTCAGTCGTTAAGCGTCTGCCTTCGGCTCAGGTCATGGTCCCAGGGTCCTGGGATCGAGCCCCGCATCGGGCTCCCTGCTCAGAGGGAAGCCTGCTTCTCCCTCTCCCACTCCCCCTGCTTGTGTTCCTTCTCTCGCTGTGTCTCTCTCTGCCAAATAAATAAATAAAATCTTAAAAAAAAAAAAAGAGGGAACGCGGCTGCTTTGCCCAGAGCAGAGGGAAGAAGCGACAGGACAAGGGGAGCTGGCAAATAGGACAGGGTCTTCTTTGGCAAGAGGGTGGGCTCCCGGCGGTCTGCACCCCGGGCCAGGTCCTTCCGGGCTGAGAATCCAGGTGCTCGGGTGTCACAATGGCCCATGCGGCTGGATGGTGAACACAGCGCTGTAACCTTCGCCCCCATGCTCTGTCCACAATGGCCCGAGTGTAAGTCTCGAATGCTCTGAACTCTGTGTCCCCGGGCAGCCCTATGCTAAGTCCACCCCAGTGTGTTGGGGATGCCCTGCTCCGGCCACTGTGCAAAATAGAATCAACGACACTCAGCACCACCAGAGGAAGGACTGCCCAGGGTCGCCACGCCAGCACCCCCTGAGGCAACAGGGCAGTCACCAGACCCTCAGCTGCTGCTCCGTCTGCTGAGACTTGGCACTGGAAGTGCCCGGTGGGAGAGTGCCAGCTCTCGGAGGGACAGCACCCTCGGCCCCCATTCCCTATGCCAGGAGCCCTCACCCTCCCTGAGGGGGGAGAGGCTGTAACCTCACATGCCTCGCGAGCTCCAGATCTTCCCTTTCTCCCCCACTGACGTCAGGATGGCAGGTGGCAGAGGTAGAGAACAGGGTCACTAAGGCTTCCTTGGGGAATTGCTCATTCACCTGGAGACGGAAGGACACTCTCTTGTTCCACGCTTGGGGTCCTTCCTCAGGCCAATCTGGGGCTGTGGGTTCCTGGCTCCTCCCTCAGCATCCTCTGGGAGCCCCCCCCCCAACCGCATGCCACCAGCAAAGCCCCGGGGACTTGGATACTGCCCCCAAGTGTCCCCTATGAGGATTGAATAGGTGATTATTTACTTGCCCTTCAGTTCCCTCAGCTGACAAGTGGGGATAATAACGGTCATGACCTCATAAGTCTTGTGAGACTATCATAACAGAAGTACATAGAACTGCACCTGGCACGTGGTAAGGATTCTATCAGTGTTACGTGATTATGTAAGTATTACTATTGTTGAGACAGCACAAGACTTTTTCATGCAACTCTGGGCAGGAATGCAGCTGGGTGTCAGGAATGTAGCAGAACCAAGAACTACCTAACCAGCAGGCCTCTCCTAACCAGCAGCTGCTCATCTCCGCTCCTCCAAGCACATCTGTTCCATTTCTTATCACTCTACAGCCCAGCCTTCTCCACTCACCAGTCCACAGGGCCAGACACGTCCGCTCGCAGCTCCGAAATGCTCATGGTGCAGGCTCAGCCTTGTTCCGAAGTTGGCTTCCTCGGTGAACTGAGGGAAGGTCCCCAAAGAAGAGGGAAATGGGGCGCCTGGGTGGCTCAGTCGGTTACGCATCTGCCTTCGGCTCAGCTCATGATCCCAAGGTCCTGGGATCAAGCCCCACATCGGGCTCCCTGCTCAGTGGGGAGTCTGCTTCTCCCTCTGCCTCTGGCCCTCCCCCCAGCTGTGTGCTCTTTTTCTCTCTCTCTCAAATAAATAAAATCTTAAAAAAGAAAAAAAGAAAAAGCACAGCCCTGATCCCTGGGACCTGTATATTTGGAAACTATTTTGAAATTTCTTATGTTATTTTACTGATCTACTGTTACCTTCCTCTCACATCTTAAATATTCCGTTGAATGTAGGGGGTGAAGATGAGAACGACCATCATGATAGCTTTTCTGAAGTGACATGGCCGGAGAAGGTCAAACCATACTGAAAAGTATTCAGGGTGATCAAGATAACTGACAAGTGAAACAGCTATTCGGGTGAGCCTTGTGACTTCCCTTGTGCACAGAAGAATAATTGTGCTCATTTTCCTGGTGGATTAAGGAAATCCTCCATGCATCTCCTATTTTAGTTTTATTTGAAAAAGCTAGCTGAGGAGAAAATGGAAGAGGGAGAAAGAGTAATGGTTTTAGCAATTCATTTAAACCCGGGAACAGGTGCCCTTTTTTTCCATTTAGGATTCAACAAGGAACAGAGGAATACACACGGAGCAGCTAATGTTGGGCCAGAATGCTTGTCTTTGGCAAACATCAGATAAACATACAATCACAGACCCTGTTCACAATTCTCCTGAATCTATGCCACTCTTGAAAACGATGGTCTCATGTCTAAGAATAATAGGATTACAAGGCTAGGATGAACTTTAAGAAGCTATGCAGAGGACCAACCCAAATATCCACAACAAACAAATGGATAAACAAATATGGTCTGTCCCTACAATGGAATATGTTTCAGCCATAAAAAGGAAGGCAGCACTTCACCTGCTAGAACATATGATGAACCTTGAAACATGATGCTAAGTGAAAGAAGCTAGTCACAAAAATCCACATACTTTATGATTCCATCCGTATGAAACTTTAAAATAGGAAAATCTATGGAAACAGAAACTAATACTGCATTGTATGTTAACTAGCTGGAATTTAGATAAAAACTTGGAAAAAGAAAAAAGGAAAATCTATAGAAACCAAAAGCAGATTTGTGGTTGCTTAGGGCTGGGGTGGGACAGTAGGGAGCTGATAGCTAAAGAGTATGGGGTTTCTTTGATGAAATGTTCTAGAATTGACTGTGGTGATGGTTGTACGTATGGTTTTTTTTAAAGATTTTATTTATTTGTTTGAGAGAGAGAGCACGAGCAGGGGAAGTGGGGGCAGCAGAGGGAGAAGCAGACTCCCCACTGAGCGGGGAGCGCGATGCGGGCCTCGATCCCAGGACCCTGAGATCATGACCTGAGCTGAAGGCAGATGCTTAAGCGACTGAGCCACTCAGGCGCCCGAAGGTTGTACATATTTATGAATATGCTAAAAACCATTGAATTGTACCCTTGAAATGGTTGAATTACAGTGTGTGTGAATTCCATCTCAATAAAGCTGCTAAAAAAATTAATGGATTGTTGGATAGATGGATGAAAACTGGTTTAAAAAAAAAAACTAAGTCATCCACATTTAGATCATCCCAAATATGGGAAACTGAGAAGGGCTGGTTGACTAACTTGGTCTTTTGATACAGACTTTTCCTCTTGTCTTGCTGAACCATCTTTCTAACGGTGAGTGAATTTATATTCACTCCATTCTTATATGTTATTAGAATATAAGAATATATATTCTTAGGCAATAAATAATTATTTTAAAATGTTAAGTTACCCCAAAATATGGGATCCCAAATAGTTACTTTCCATTTCATAAACCTAAGCAAGTAGATCATTAGTTGTCCTGTATCTCATTGTATTAAATATTTGCCATCTTACAAATAACAGGTTTTCCACAAAACATGTTCTGGGTAGAGCTTTTTAGAACATGGCCACAGTTTATCAAAAACACGAAAAGTATGACGGAATTCAGGAAGCCCATCTGACTTAGAGAATATAATTTCTGTTCTGCCACTGACAAATGAGAAAGTCAAAAATTGTGGCAATTTTTAAAGCAAACCAAAGCACACAGTGAAGAGCATATGGTAAATTCTCTTTATGCTGAAGCTGGTCTCTTTGGGGCACTAGCGTGTTGTAGAAAAGAAATAAAAGATGTGGTCACCGCTTGCCATCTAAACACAAAGACAAAGCGGACACTATTCCAAAAGCTGCTCCTTCTATGTACGACGTACTTCAGAGATCTGGGAAAGATCAGGCAGCAACAGAAGGAATCCAGATAGAAAGAAAATAAAACGGAGACCTCCCGACAGCCTGGTCCATTAGCGCGTAAAGACCCCGAGGCCCAGAAATTCTGGTGAGCCCCTCAAATTCCTAAGGGCAGGCAGGAAGCAAGAAGTTCTCTTGTTTTGAGAGAAAGTTTTCTCCAAACCCCGGTAGGACAACCGGTCCAGAGACCAGGAAATGAAACTGATGTGGATGCTCCCTGGGAGGTTTTCTTTATTGGGGGCAGATCTTCTGGATTTCTGTGCCATGAGAACATCCGACTGGACGGACTGTGGGTTGAATCAGGGTTCCCTTGGCTTGAATTCAAATTTCAAGGTGGCACGTCAGGGATGGGCTATGACAGGGGTCATTTATGAGCCCAAGGCCACCCCAGAAGAACTGGTTGGAGGCAAAGCCTATAGTCCCTCCTGGGAAACAATCACAGAGCCCCAGGAAAAAACACAGAAGTGTTGTCTAGGAACCGAGAGATTCAGCCTGGTATCCTGTGCTAATAACCACCTTAGACTTTTTTTTGCTAACCCCAAAATAAATTTATTTCCAGATTGTGGGGGGAAATTGAACAAGCGTAGTGCTTTTCTCTGGGATCAAAGCCAAAGCAGGGATACAAGCCGTGCTCATCCAGATTCCAACCCAGGAGCAGGCAGGAATGCCAGAAAGCTCACGTCGACCTCATTTCCTGAGGGCTGAAACTCACAGGAGATGGTGTCTTCAGAAGTCATGTTTGTGAGACATCACACTCCAGTAACTTCGTGACGGATATTCGATTGTCCTGCCTATGACAGTGTTTGCTCAGGTCAACTCTGAAGAAGAATGAACGTGTGTTTATATTTAGATAATTTCTGCATTTGGGTGTGTTTACTCTTAAATCACTTCAAGTGGCTCTCTAGATTTTAGCAAAATAAAATGATTTATACTAAAGCTGGCCGTACACATTCCCTATGACCCAGCAACCACTCCTAGGTACCTACTCAACAGAAATGCATACATATATGCACAAAAGGCACATTCAAAAGGGTTCTTAGCAGAATTGTTCATGATAGCCAAAAACCTGGAAGTAATCCAAATGCCCATTGGCAATAGAATGGATAAATAGTGATATATTCCTACAATAGAATACCATAGAACAATGAGTGACTCTTAGGTACACAATGTTGACTAAAAGAAACCGGACACAAATAAGCACATACTAGTATGATTCCATTTGTATAAATTTCAAAAGTGGGCAACAAAAATCAATGGTATTAGAAGTCATGGGGCGTTTGTGTGGCTCAGTCGGTTAAAAAACTCTGACTCTTGATTTCGGCTCAGGTCACGATCCCAGGGTTGTGAGATGGAGCCCTACATTGGGCTCCACACTGGGCATGGAGCCTGCTTAGGATTCTCTCTCTCTCCCTCTCCCTCTGCCCCATGCCCCAACCCCGCTCTCTCTCTTTCTCCTAAAAAAAAAAAAGAAGTCAGAATAGTGGCTATCCTTGGGGAAGAGAGTGAGTGTGTTAGCTGGGAGGGTGCATAAGAAGAGCTTCTGGGGTGATGGTAATCTATTTCTTAACTTGTCTTGTGTGTTCTATTTTTAAATTCATCAAATACTGGGATGCCTGGGTGGCTCAGTTGGCAGAGAATGTGACTCTTGATCTAGGGGTTGTGAGCTTGAGCCCCACATCGGGTGGAGAGATTATTTAAAAATAAAATCTTTAATAACATAAAATACATCAAGCACTTATGATTTGCTCACTTTTCTGTATCTATTGTATGTTGATAAATGTTTTTCTTTTTTTAAGTAGGCTCCACACCTAGCATGGAGCCTAACGTGGGGCCTGAACTCATGACCCTGAGATCAAGACCTGAGCTGAGATAAAGAGTCAGATGCCCAACCGACTGAGCCACCCAGGCACCCCAAGAAATATATTTTTAAATAAATTTTTTTAAAAATACCTTTTAATGAGCTAGATTGTAGCTTTAAATGTTGCTAGGATCAGTATATCATAGAAAACTCTGTAAAACTTCTGCATTTGCAGGTGTAGTTGATGTACTTGGAGATACCCCAAATTACAACAGCTGGTGACCATTATTGTTTGGTATTGTTGGTAATGAGCCCCAAGTCTTACACCTAACTTAAATCTGGGTCGGAGTCCTTCCACATTGATCAACAATACAATCTTGGAGTTTAAAGTAATTTAAGATGCTCACAGAAAGATCTAGCTTTATGATGACCTGGGTCTCAGCAAACGGTCTCCCATAGTGTCTTCCTTTGGAACTGAAGCCATCATCTCGAACATACACCTGAGACCTCTTCACCTTTTTGTGACGGATGGCTCAGAGGTCACTGCAAGTGTGCAGAAGACAGGGCCTTGAGAAACCCAGAGAGTCAAAAACTAAGAAACCAAACAATTTACTTAGAGCTTTCTCCTTTGGATTACTTTTTAAAAAAAATAGGGGCTCCTGGGTGGCTCAGTCATTAAGCGTCTGCCTTCGGCTCAGCTCGTGACCCCAGGGTCCTGGGATCGAGCCCCGCATCGGGCTCCCTGCTCAACAGGAGGCCTGCTTCTCCCTCTCCCACTCCCCCTGTTTGTGTTTCCTCTCTCGCTGTGTCTCTCTCTGTCAAATAAATAAATAAAATAAAATAAAATAATTTTTTTTAAATATAAATTTTTTTCATGACAAAAAAAGATTGCATTGTTCGTTTATTGGTTCAGTGACTAAAAAAAATTCAAATATTATTTTAGTAGAAGAGTCTAAGCTTTTTTTAAACAGCTTTATTGGGGGTGTAGCTTATGTACTATATACTTACCCATTCACGGCACGGCACGATTCAATAATTTTGGTACGGGGCGCCTGGGTGGCTCAGTTGGTTAAGCAACTGCCTTCGGCTCAGGTCATGATCCTGGAGTCCCGGGATCGAGTCCCGCATTGGGCTCCCTGCTCGGTGGGAAGCCTGCTTCTCCCTCTCCCACTCCCCCACTTGTGTTCCCTCTCTTGCTGTGTCTTTCTCTGTCAAATAAATAAATAAAATATTTATTTAAAAAAATAATTTTGGTAAATTTCTAGAATTGTGCAACCATCACCATAATCCAGTTTTAGAACATTCCCATCACCCCAAGAAGGTTCTCTGCACCCATCAGCAGTCAATCCCTGTCATGGAAGGGCACCCAGTCCCAGTGCTAAGCCACCATTATGCATTATATGCATATACATACTATATATAATGCATTAGGTAATATATATTACAATTATAATTATATACAATATATAACTATATATGATATAATTATATATAATGCATTTTTATATATAATTGTTGTTATAGATTTGCCTTTTGTCTCTTTTAGTTCCCTTTGTTTTTTCTTGCATACTTAGATTTATGGTCTAGGACTATTAAGAAGGAAGCAGCATGCCTTCCAATCTGCTGAGGAGCTCGGGCACAGTGGGAGAGGAGAGGGGAAATCACATGCTTAACATGAAGCTTTTGATTTTCTTTATCCACAATCAGAGAATAGATCTCCTTCATGGAGCCGGTGATAGGAAATCGCACTATAGGAAGACAGAGAGAATAGGGAGTTAGCTGGGGTGTTCTAAAGAACATCGCCTGCATGAATGGCCAGCATGAATTTGGAGAGCAACGGGCAGTTAGTTATCTAGTGAGCAGGTGCGTCTTCTACAGTTCAGCAACCCCAACAAAGAGTGCTCAGAAATGGACATACAGAAATGTACATCCTCAAGTAGGTGTCCTCCTCTCTTGCCTTCCTCCCGGGGTTCAAGTCAGCATCTCTCATCACTGTGACAGCTTCCTGTCTGGTTTTCTTGTACCCAGACCTGCCTCAGTATGGAAAGACTGCTCAGAACACATACCTGATCATATCACTCTCCTGTTCAAAACTCCGTCATGCTCTTCTCCGCTGTCCCCTAGATAGGCAGGTGCCCCGAGCTTGCCACACAAGACCCCACAACCTGGTTCCTGGACAACGACTCTCTTTCCAAGCGTACTGCAAGCCTTTTCTTGACATTTCATACAAAGGAATCATGCAGTGTAGTCTGTGGCATCTGGATTCTTTCACTTAGCATCATGTTTTCATGGTCCACTCATGTTTTAGCATGCACTAATATTACATTTCATCCCTTCTTATTACTGAATTTTATGCCATCGAACGGATAGACCACATTTTATTTATCCATTCACCAGCTGATGTGCATTTGGATTGTTTTCAGTTTGGGATTATTACAAATAAAGGTGCTATGAACATTGGTGTACATGTTTTTCTGTGGACAGATGTTTTCATTTCTCCTGGGTAGACTCCTACAAATGGAATTGCTGGCTGTGTTGTAAAGATTTTTATTTATTCATTTGAGACTCAGAGATACAGAGAGACAGAGAGAGAGAGAGCATTAGCAGGGAGAGAGGCAGAGGGAGAGGGAGAAGCAGGCTTCCCGCCGAGCCAAGAGCCTGATGTGGGGCTCGATCCCAGGACCCTGGGACCATGACCTGAGCCGAAGGCAGACACTTAACCATCTGAGCCACCCAGGCGCCCCTGTATTTAACTTTTTAATGAAATTAACAAAATGTTTTCCAAACTCTTAACCATTTTACATTCCCACCAGTGATGTATGAGGCTTCTAGTTATTCCACATTGTCTGTCTTTTAAAAATTATAATCATTCTAGGGCGCCTGGGTGGCTCAGTCGTTGGGCGTCTGCCTTCGGCTCAGGTCATGATCCTGGAGTCCCGGGATCGAGTCCCACATCGGGCTCCCTGCTCGGCAGGAGGCCTGCTTCTCCCTCTCCCACTCCCCCTGCTTGTGTTCCTGCTCTCGCTGTCTCTCTCTGTCAAATAAATAAAATCTTTAAAAAAAAAATTATAATCATTCTAGTAGGTGTTTGACAATATCTATGGTTCTAATTTTTCATTTCTGTAACGGCTAATGATGCTGAGCATCTTTTTGAGATGTTTCAAACTATAAAATAAAAATAAAATCTGCTTGTAAAAGTTGCCATGTAATGGTATAATGGAATATTATAATGATATCATATTTTAGATTTGCCCAGCAAATTCCAAGGGAGTTGAAGTTGTTTTTATAAATATCCATCATTTTCATAAGCATCATAAAAAATTACCTATTTATGCATTAGTTTTTCACCAGCAATTCTACAAAAATGACTCATGCAGACACAGAAAAACAGGTAGTTTTTCTCTTTAATGAGCTATTACAAGGAGGAAAAGGTGATTAAAACTAAGTTGCCCAAACAAACAAAAAAATCCCTCTGATTTCAGTTAATTATGCAGGGTCCAAAATAAAGTAATGGAAATATCTTAGTAGAGTCTATATAATTAGCATGGCAGGACGTGCTAAGAAACAGGTAAGAATAGTGTCATGTGGCCCGTGGTCAGTGTAAATAATTCCCATTGAGCGAAGCAGCCCAGTCACCGGGACAGGGAGGTGGGGAAGGGGCCTGGGCTCATTGCTGGGAAGGGGGCATTTTGGGGCATACAGATACTTTTTTTTTTTTTAAGATTTTATTTATTTATTTGAGAGGGAATGAAAGATAGAGAGCACGAGAGGGAAGAGGGTCAGAGGGAGAAGCAGACTCCCTGCTGAGGTAGGGAGCCTGATGTGGGACTTGATCCCGGGACTCCAGGATCATGACCTGAGCTGAAGGCAGTCGCTTTACCAACTGAGCCACCCAGGCGCCCTGGATACTTTTTTTTTTAAAGATTTTATTTATTTATTATGTCATAGAGAGAGATAGAGAGCACAAGCAGGGGGAAGGGGCAGAGGGAGAAGCAGGCTCCCCACTGAGCAAGGAGCCCGGTGTGGGACTTGATCCCAAGACCCTGGGATCATGACCTAAGCCAAAGGCAGACGCTTAACCGACTGAGCCACCCAGGCTCCCCTAGAGCATATGGATTCTATTCTCAGATTTGACTCTTCCTGTAACTGGATTTTCTCTGTAGGTCAAAGCATCAGACGAGTTCAAGCGCTTGGTGGAAACCTTACTAATTTCCTGGAAACTTCTTGGAACCTACAGAGAAGAGTTCTTAGACTTTCTTCTCCAGGATCTTAAGGGATCAAATGTCCCAGGTCCCCTTTCATATTTCCATTTCACAATCCTAATGAAGTAAGCTCCTAAACCCTGTTACAAAAATCCCAACTCAGAAAGAACCAAGAGCCCACTGCCCATGTTCACTCACTGGACGCCGTGACACTTCTGAGCTCTAGCCCATTTATAAAGATCTCAAAGAAAAGAATGGCCTTGCTCGTAACCTCATTCTTTTCTTCCAGAACTTTCTGGCCCATACCCCCTCTCCCCAGTCCTTCGTTTCTGCTTGGAGGAGACCAGACATATACAGGGGCCCAAGTCCACCTATAGGACAAGGTATGGTCAAAACAGTATTATTCCTCATTGCCCCAAGCTGGAAACTAACCAAATACTCACCAGGAGAAAGGATGAATAAATGGCTGTGTAGTCACACAGTGGGGGTCTATCCGGCAGAGAATGAGCCACCTACAACTGCCCACACAATATGAAAGAATCTCACAAACGAATGTTAAGGAAAGAAGACACACACGAAAGAGCACATGTCCTGTGATCCTACTGACCCCAAGTTCAAAACCAGTCAGATGGAATCTGTAGTGTAAGAAGGGGTAGTGACTGGAAGGGAGCACATGGGGTTATCGTAGGGGGCTATTTGTGTTTTCTTTTTGATCTGCAGTGCTGTTTTTTTTTTTTTCAAGATTTTTTATTTATTTATTTGAGACAGAGAGAATGAGAGAGAGAGAGCACATGAGAGGGGGGAGGGTCAGAGGGAGAAGCAGACCCCCCGCTGAGCAGGGAGCCCGATGCGGGACTCCATCCCGGGACTCCAGGATCATGACCTGAGCCGAAGGCAGTCGCTTAGCCAACTGAGCCACCCAGGCGCCCGATCTGCAGTGCTGTTTGCATGAGTGTATTAACCTTGCAAATATATAACATACTTATACTATATGTTTTCATAGGTGTGTTATTCTTCAATAAAAAGTTTACAGTGGGGGCGCCTGGGTGGCTCAGTCAGTTAAGCGTCTGCCTTCAGCTCAGGTCATGATCCCAGGGTCCTGGGATCGAGCCCCGCATCTGGCTCCCTGCTCGGCGGGAAGCCTTCTTCTCCCTCTCCCACTCCCCCTGCTTGTGTTCCCTCTCTCGCTGTGTCAAATAAATAAATAAGATCTTTAAAAAATAATAAAATAAAGAATAAAGTTTCCAATGAAAAATTAACCTAGAGGGAAGAAAGGATGGTTTTATTTTCTTTATGTTAGTATTTATAATAAAATTGCTAAGAAATTGCCTCTAAAAATAGGTATTCCAATATATTCTTCAAATCGAGCTCTGGAATATAAAAAGAAATGATAACCTTTCATATAAATTTCAGAGAGCAGTTTTATGCCTTACTTTATTTATTTTTAAGATTTATTTATTTATTTGAGAGAGAGAGAATGAGAGAGCGCGAGCACATGAGATGGGGGAGGGTCAGAGGGAGAAGCAGACTCCCCGCTGAGCAGGGAGCCTGATGCGGGACTCGATCCAGGGACTCCAGGATCACGACCTGAGCCGAAGGCAGTCGCCTAACCAACTGAGCCACCCAGGCGCCCCACTTTATTTATTTTTAAGATTTATTTATTTATTTGAGAGAGAGAGCGAGCATGAGCGGAGGCAGGAGAGAGAATCTCAAGGCTTGCTGGGGCTCCATCTCACGACCCTGAGACCATGACCTGAGTTGAAATCAAGAGTCGGATGCTTAACTGACTGAGCCACCCAGCCACCCCATGCCTTACTTTAAAATCACCTAAAGTACGGGTGCCTATTGGCTTGTGGGTGGTACATATTTTATTTCTTTGTAGTCTTCTTTGACCACAAATGTTCTATTTCCTCTGAAGGAAGACAATGCTAATGAAAATGCACTCTAAGCCACACAGCAGGATATTCCACTGGGGAGCAGTGGGTCAGGTGCTGCAAGGCCCGCCAATAACAGGAATTTGCAAAACAAGGACTTGCTTATTTCCTTATTCAGAATGAAATTTTCTCTGAGCCAGTGTATGTGTCTGATTTCTGTATGTGGGGCTCGATCCCAGGACCCAGATGTCCTGAATTGTATACTCTTTAAGTGTGAATTTTATAGTACGTGAATTATAACTTAAAAAACAATTTCTGGGGCGCCTGGGTGGCTCAGTTGGTTAAGCGACTGCCTTTGGCTCAGGTCATGATCCTGGAGTCCCGGGATCGAGTCCCGCATCGGGCTCCCTGCTCAGCGGGGAGTCTGCTTCTCCCTCTGACCCTCCTCCCTCTCATGCTCTCTGTCTCTCATTCTCTCTGTCTCAAATAAATAAATAAAATAAAATCTTTAAAAAAAAAAAACAAAAACAATTTCTGCCCAAGAAATTGGGTTGAAAATAATACAGGTCATCCGAGTACAAGTGAACCACAAAAAAATGGTAAGGCTGAACCTCTGCTTTGCTTACAAGCTCATCTTTAGCCACATAATAAGTGAAAAGATCCAATAGGAAGTGAGTAAAAAATAATTGAAATTCTCAAGAAAAATAATTATTAACACATTATCATTGAACCTCAAGCAAAGCATAGATGATACCTCAGATATTACTGATTCGTTTAAAACCATGTGATCCTCAATCTAGTATTCTACAAAATGTCACCAAACTTAATGTTGTTTGGCAGATTATTTTGCAATTTCTTGTTTAATACAGAAGTTCACAAAGAAACAGCACTGGGAAAACACTTTCTCTTCCTACCACAGTGAAAGTGGTTAAAATAGCGAACAGGAAGCAATTTGGTCAACACATTGAACTGCTTTTGTTAGCACATCAGCTGGAAGACTCCATGAAAAGCTGGAGATGTGCAGAAACAAATATTACAACAAATTACCCAGTGTGGGAGGTTTGCCATGCAGCTGGATGAAAGTACAAATGTTCCTAACATGCTTCAGCTTGTAGTATTTGCAAGATTCTGTTTCAATAATCACATTCATTAGGAGCTATTTTTTGTGAATCCCTAGAAGATGGCTCACAGAAGTCAGCCTGAACCACACATTACTTATTCGAAATAATATATTTAATGGAATCCTGGCTAATTATACCCTTTGTTGGAGTGGCTGATTTGATTCAAATTTGTAAAAGATTTCAGAGGAAAGGTATGTAGATGGCACCACATATGAAATCCACTTTCTGCATCATTCTTAGGCAAGCTACTGCAGAAAATGAAGGAGAAATGCAGGTTGTAGAAAATACCATCAAGAGGTGCCTGGGTGGCTCAATCGGTTAAGCAGCTGCCTTCAGCTTGGGTCATGATTCCAGGGTCCTGGGATCGAGCCCCACATCAGGCTCCCTGCTCAGCGGAGAGCCTGCTTCTCCCTCTCCCTCTATCTGCAGCTCCCCCTGCTTGTGTTCTCTCTCTCTCTGTCAAATAAATAAATAAAATCTTAAAAAAAAAAAAAAAAGAAAGAAAGAAAGAAAGAAAGAAAATACCACCAAGGTGATTTTTTTTCTTTTTGTAAATGACTGGAAATGGGCATCAAACTAGCCAAACATCAGCAACTTCAAATGGTTCCATATAATGTACAGTTTATAAGTGAATATACGATGGACCAAGTTTGCTTTCTTGACGGGAACTTGGAGATTGGACCAAATCTTTTTTCTTTTTTCTCAGAAAAAGTGATTTATCAAGAAACACTAAACAGGGCGCCTGGGTGGCTCAGTTGGTTAAGCGACTGCCTTCGGCTCAGGTCATGATCCTGGAGTCCCGGG
>NW_023270442.1:16887041-16938431 GCF_011800145.1 Mirounga leonina | reverse complement strand
ACTGCCTTCGGCTCAGGTCATGATCCTGGAGTCCCGGGATCGAGTCCTGCATCGGGCTCTCTGCTCGGCAGGGAGTCTGCTTCTCCCCCTGACCCTCCTCCCTCTCATGCTCTCTCTCTCTCATTCTCTCTGTCTCAAATAAATAAATAAAATCTTAAAAAAAAAAAAAAGAAACACTGAACAAAGCTAAATGTGATGACTGAAGCTTCACCTGAAGCATCACATGGAGGGACAGTAAGGATGAGACTTCTAATATTTTTCTGTTAAGACCCAGCAAAACAGAAGGCCATCTTAAATCCTTTCTGAAATAAGCCCAGGTAGAATTGTTTTTAAGTCTGAAAAAAGGTACTTTAAACAAGTAAATGAAACGATAAAATTAACTGATTAAAAAAATTTTTAGGAAAAAATCTGAAAACAAAACAAAAAAAACCAATCCAATTAAAACATGAGCAGAGGATCTGAATAGACATTTTTCCAAAGAAGACTTGGAGATGGCCAGCAGGCACATGAAAAGATGCTCAGCATCCCTCATCATCAGGGAAACACAAATCAAAACCACAATGAGATATCAACTTACACCTGTAAGAATGGCTAGTATCAAAAAGACAAGAAATAGGGGCGCCTGCTGGCCTAGTTGGTAGAGCATGAGACCTGATCTCAGCGTTCTAAGTCTGAGCCCCACGTTGGGTGTAGAGATTTACTTAAAAAGAATCTCAAAACAGGGCACCTGGATGACTCAGTTGGTGAAGCGTCTGACTCTTGATTTAGGCTCAGGTCATGATCTCAGGATTGTGAGATCGAGCCCCATGTGGGGCTCCGTGCTGGGCATGGAGCCTGCTTAAGATTCTCTCTCTCCCTCTCCCTCTGCCCCTGTCCCACACTATCTCTCTCCTTCAAAATAAAAAAAATAGGGGAAATCGGAGGGGTAGACGAACCATGAGAGACGATGGACTCTGAAAAACAAACAGGGTTCTAGAGGGGAGGGGGGTGGGAGGATGGGTTAGCCTGGTGGTGGGTATTGAGGAGGGCACATTCTGCATGGAGCACTGGGTGTTGTGCACAAACAATGAATCATGGAACACTTCATCTAAAACTAATGATGTAATGTATGGGGATTAACATAAGAATAAAAAAATAAAATAAAATAAAAAAAAAATAAAAATAAAAATAACACCTTAAAAAAAAGACAAGAAATAAGAAGTACAGGTGAGGATGTGGAGAAAAAGGAACCCTTGTGCACTGTTGGTGCGAATGTAAACTGGTGAGCCACCATGGAAAACCATTATGGAAGATCCTCAAAAAATTGAAAGTAGAATTACCATATGATCCAGTAATGGCACAACTGGGTATTTACCCAAAGAGAGCAAAAACGCTAATTCGAAAAGACTTGCACGCTTCTATGTTTATTGCAGGATTATTTACAACAGCCAAGCTATGGAAGCAATGCAAGTGTCCATTGATAGATAAATGGATAAAGACGTGGTCTAGGTGTGTGTATGTGAGCACACACGCACACACGCACAATGGAATATTACTCGGCCATAAAAAAAAGAATGCGATCTTGCCATTTACAACAACATGGACAGAACTAGAGGGCATTAAGGGCGCCTGGGTGGCTCAGTTGGTTAAGCGACTGCCTTCGGCTCAGGTCATGATCCTGGAGTCCCGGGATCGAGTCCCACATCGGGCTCCCTGCTCGGCGGGGAGTCTGCTTCTCCCTCTGACCCTCCCCCCTCTCATGCTCTATCTCAGTCTCTCTCTCAAATAAATAAATAAAATCTTAAAAAAAAAAAAGAACTAGAGGGCATTAAGCTAAGTGAAGTAAGTCAGAGAAAGACAAATACCATATGATTTCACTCACATGCGGAATCTCAAAAACAAAACAAATGAACAAACAAACAAAACAGACTCTTAAATACAGAGAATAAAATGGTGGTCCCCAGATGGTAGGAAGGTGGGGGGTGGGTGAGACAGATAAAGGGGATAAAGAGGTACAAATTTCCAGTTATTTAAAAAAAAAAAAAGAAAGAAAAAAACAAATAGTAATTTTTATTTTTTTAATTTTTAAATTTTTTTTAAAGATCTTATTTATTTATTTGACAGAGAGAGAAAGAGACACAGCGAGAGAGGGAACAGAAGCAGGGGGAGTGGGAGAGGGAGAAGCAGGCTCCCCGCAGAGCAGGGAGCCCGATGCGGGACTCGATCCCAGGACCCTGGGATCATGACCTGAGCTGAAGGCAGACGCTTAACGACTGAGCCACCCAGATGCCCCATAAATAGTAATTTTTAAAGGGGCAGAGCAATCAGAAACAATTGATGTTAGGCACCTTTGCACAGAGAAAGAGGAAAACAGGAGAAGGTGACTTTTACTTTGCAAATGTATACTTTTCTATGCTGTTTGGATTGTTAAAATATTTGCATGTATTACTCCAATTTTTTTTACTATTAATGGACTTTTTGGGCATTGAGGTTATAATCCCTTTTGCTTTCTTTTTATACATTTTTTTATTTTAAAAAAATATCATTTAAAGAGTTAAATATGAAAACATCCAAACAAACTTATAAAAACTTTAAAGCAGGCACTAATTAAATCTAAAATTGCCTTAAACATGGGGCGCCTGGCTGGCTCAGGTAGAGCATGTGTGACTCTTCATCTCGGGGTTGTGAGTTCGAGCCCCACGTTGGGTGTGGAGGTTACTTAAAAAAATAAAATCTAAATAAATAAATAAATAAAATTGTCTTAAACAAAAAAGGTGATTATCAAACATTTTGTCTTTCAAAATATTTATTTCAAGTATAAACTTATTAAAGTACTATATATAGGAAGACAATCACATATAAGATAGTTAAGTAACAAACTTGTGGAACACAATCATTTGATCATCGAAATATAAAAAAAGAAAATAATTTTATATTAGATAATTTGATTGAAAACAGTGTTATTTTATTCAAGTAACAAGCCCGAACCAGTTCCCAACTAAGAGTTAAAGCTCTTTTCTCTATATCTTCATACACTCAGCCCTTAGACAAGGATCATAAATTTTAAACTGGAATTATCCCCCTAGAAATCCATATTTAAAGTTTCTGTTACTCTTATGGAAATTATTCAGTTTTGTTTATTTTTCATAAATATTTTCGAAATGCCACTAAGCAAACACATCCACCCTTGGACAATGTCTAAATCCTTTTGTTTACAAAAGTAGAAATAGCTACATAATGAGTCTGAGGTAAAGTGAGAGACATCGGTGGGTTATTAATCTATATTGGAATAATCTGTCATTGGATGGCAGAGTAAAAATGTGAATGTGCCTTGAAAGTTGGTACCATCTGATAACAACCCACGTCAACACAAACCTCCTGGTTCCTTTCCCAATGGTATGCATGAGTGCCCTGAAGAGAATCACCAGGAGCAGGAAAAGTTACAAGCTAAGTTCTTGTTGGCCAGAGATAGTCCCCGAACCCTGTACACCAGGGGAAATGCACAGCTGTCCCCAAGAGCGCATGTGAGCCAAGTCTGGTGTGGGAGAGAGACCCCATTTATTTGGGCGAGGCACGCTCTGTGCCCCCCAGAGAGTCACCATGAGGGAGCGGACCCTTACCACCGAGGCCACTCTGTCCTACAGAACTCCATCCTGGGTCTGTCAGCTGACCTCTGTCCTTCCATCCTGGGCCATTCTCCGCCTGACTCTGAAGGTTGGAAGACTGGGTTTCTTCCTCTTGTTCTTCATCGTCTGAACCAGATTCGTCATTGTAGAAGTGAATTGTGGCTTGCACTGGGAAACTGGCCAGCACTTTTTCCCCAGAACTCTGCAGATACTCTTGGCGCTTTGAAATGGGTAAATAAAGTCTAATATTTAAGAAACAAATACACCATTAATCACCCTGAAACAGGCTAACCTCCATCTAGCGGGTCCTCTTCCCTAGAGGCATCTAACTCCCAATCTCCCTCTCTGATCTTGCCTTCACTGTGCAGAGTGTTTTCTAAATCCTCAGAACACAAAAACGTGGGCAGGTGGAGAGACCTGGCAAAAGGAACCCTACACACCAGTTCAGAAACAAGCTATAATCGGAGTGAGCAGATCGATTTAGACCACCACGGGAAAAAGGATGTGCTTCCATGAAGGTAAAAGGAAATTAAAACCCTGAGTTTCATGATGAAGAGTCTCATTCTGATCAAACAGAGAATGTCACTTATCCTGGAGAATATATGTCCTATTTAGGTTAGGCCCCACTCCCCCTAGTACCCCCAAGGATAGGGAATGTTGTGACCTTTGGGCTCTGGAGGAAATATGACTCTGGAACCACAGTCTAGAGAAGCAGCTAATTTTTCTGGACATTGCTACAGAGAAGCTGTAGGGGTAGGTTCCTAGCTTTGCCAGAACAGAAAACGGTAACCCTGACTATGTGTCTAAAGAATAGGAGGAAGGAAGGAAGGAAGGAAGGAAAGAAGGAAAGAAGGAAGGAAAGGAGGGAGGAAAGGAGGGAGGAAGGGAGGGAGGGAGGAAGAAAGGAAGGGAAATAACCTAAATATATAAACTTGGAACTCTAAATTCAGGTTTTGTAGAATTTAGGATTACAGTTATACATGGAAAGTATTTAAAATACCCTTCACTCTCCCCATAACCCCTTATTCTTATGCCTTTCACTAATTTATTGCATTTTTTCCTGAGGTCTTCTGAGGAACTGAGAGGGATTATCATTTGACCACTACTTATTTGCAAAGCTGATTTCTTTTTTATTTTTAAGTAATCTCTATGCCCAACATGGGGCTTAAACCTACAACCCGGAGATCCAGAGTCACACACTCTACCAACTGAGCCAGCCGTGCACCCCTGCAAAGCTGATTGCAACTTCTCTCTCTTTGGATAGAAAAGAAAAGAGAGAGAGGGAGAGAGAATGCCCTACTATAAATAATGCATGACAATTCTGAACTTCCTAGGATTTCTGATAAGCCAGGGATTCTCAACCTCCAGAGCACACTTGGCAATGTCTGGAGACATTTCTGGTTGCCTCAACTGAGAAGAATCCACTAGCATGTAGTGCGCAGAGGCCAGGGATGCTGGTAAACATCCCATAATGCCCACCACAGCCCCTTACAACAAAGAACTATCCAGCTCCAAGTGTCAATAGTGCTCGGGTTGAGGAACTCTGCAACAAACAGAGAAAAAGAAAACCATTATATATACATATATATAATTTCTACATATAGGATATATATTATATATAAATATATTAAATATATTAATTTATATATATTTCTATATTATATAAAATACAAATAACGACAGAATATGATATAATTATATATTATATATAATATATATTATATAGAGAGAATATTATATAAAATACACGTAATGACAGAAACATAAACATAGTTTAGGTTTGGCCATATTAAAAATTAGCTGTAATGCTGAAGTATTTACAGGGGAATTTGAATTTGTAGGCTGTCTGGAAGTGCTCTAAAATTCTAACAACAGGGGCGCCTGGGGGCGCACAGTCGGTTAAGCATCCAACTCTTGGTTTCACCTCAGTTCAGGATCTCAGGGTTGTGAGATTGAGCCCAGGGTCGGGCTCTGTGCTCAGTGGGGAGTCTGCTTGGGATTCTCTCTCTCCCTCTCCCTCTGCCCCTCCCACTTGTGCTCTCTCTCTCTCAAATAAATAAATCTTAAATAAAATATTCTGGGGCAACTGGGTGGCTCAGTTAGTTAAGCGACTGCCTTCGGCTCAGGTCATGATCTTGGAGTCCCAGGATCGAGTCCCGCATCGGGCTCCTTGCTCAGCAGGGAGTCTGCTTCTCCCTCTGACCCTCCCCCCTCTCATGCTCTCTCTCTCTCTCTCTCAAATAAATAAATAAAATCTTTAAAAAAAAAATAAAATATTCTAACAATAATAAAAACATAATTGGGAGAGGGTGATACACACGATCAGATCTGAAGACTGTTGATAATTATTGAGGCTGGAGATGGGCATGTGGAGGCCAGTGACTATTCTCTCCCCTTGTGTGTAAGTTTGAAATTTTTTGTAATAAAAAGATAGAATAAGGGGTGCCTGGGTGGCTCAGTTGGTTAAGCGACTGCCTTCGGCTCAGGTCATGATCCTGGAGTCCCAGGATCGAGTCCCACATCGGGCTCCCTGCTCGGCAGGGAGTCTGCTTCTCCCTCTGACCCTCCTCCCTCTCATGCTCTCTCTCATTCTCTCTCTCTCAAATAAATAAATAAAATCTTTAAAAAAAAAAAAGATAGAATAAACTTGTGTCCTTGGTTTGTAATGCACGCTTCACCAGTCCCTGCATTTTCAGGGAACCAAACATTGGGGGGCAGCAGAGTGTCTGTGGTAAGCAGGTGCCTGGGTGCGCGGGGCAGGTGGTGCTCACGGGGCATGAAGGAGGGTGGTGGCCCTCAACTCCGATGCACGTTGGGATCAGCCGGGGAGCCTGTGAAAATCCAGACACGTAGGCCTTGCCCAGACTGAGTGCGTCAGCACCCCCCAGGGAGCCGCCCAGAGTCTGTATTTTTAAAGCTTCCCGAGTGATCCTGTGGGGAATAAAGACCACTGGTGTCAGGGGCATGAGGAAAGTTTCCCTTTTCCAAAAATCACTCTTTGACCAGTCTGAAGGGCTTTCAATTTTATCTCTAGCAATTAGGATCTTTGGATTTTACTGAAGCTTTCGGTCTTCCAGGATAACCAGGGTAAAAATACTCTTCCAGGATGGGGAGAGAAAGAGACCGAGAAACAGATACAAATCCTGAGCGTGAGCCACCTGCCCAAAGTGGATGAAATGTAAGAGGGACACAGCAGGACACAGTCCCCCAGGACTGTGGGAGCTCAGAAAGCCTGGAGGAGCCAACCGCGGTGGAGCCATCCACCCGGCCCCTCATTCAGTCACACACATGTTTTGAAGGTTTACTTTGCTCTGGACGATAGACTAACTGATGTCCTGGGAGAGAAATCGGAATGGGCTTAAATATTTAAGTAGATCAGCAGACACACATATACAATTCATATTCCGTTGAATTTAACTCAAGACATAATATGTAATGAGAGGTAAAAACAAAAGACAAAGGAAAGGGTGCCTGGGTGGCTCAGTTGTTAAGCATCTGCTTTCAGCTCAGGTCATGATCCCAGGGTCCCGGGATAGAGCCCCGCATCAGCCTCCCTGCTCAGCGGGAGGCCTGCTTCTCCCTCTCCCACTCCCCCTGCTTGTGTTCCCTCTCTGGCTGTCTCTCTCTCTGTCAAATAAACAAAATCTTTAAAAAAAATTAAAATTAAAAAAATGTTTAAAAAAAAGACAAAGGGGGCGCCTGGGTGGCTCAGTTGGTTAAGCGACTGCCTTCGGCTCAGGTCATGATCCTGGAGTCCCGGGATCGAGTCCCGCATCGGGCTCCCTGCTCAGCGGGGAGTCTGCTTCTCCCTCTGACCCTCCTCCCTCATGTGCTCTCTCTCTCTCTCTCATTCTCTCTCTCAAATAAATAAAATCTTTAAAAAAAAAAAAGACAAAGGAAAGCGGTCAATCCAATTTGCAACTAGAACACTGAATGAATGAATGAATGATTCCAGAATGGATTCCAGAAATCCAACAAAAAATCCTTGAAGTTTCTTGGGGTAATAATAACTAAATATTAGAGAATATACTGAATTATTTTCCACTTTGTTGAGAATGTGCACAGTTGAAGACATTAAAGTGTATTTATGCCTCTATTAAAAGGAAATAATCTATTTCTTACTGTGAGGTCATGTTACCTTACAGGATGCTGAAACCCAAAGGCCCCCTTTGATCCCGGAGTTTGTTGGTCACCTTCAGGTTCAAGCTGTAAAGACAGACATGTACAATAACAGACATGGTCAAGAACCTCGTAGTCAACAACCTTAGCATCCTGAAATTCTAAAAAAGAAAGTCCAAGTAGTCTGTACTTCTTAGTATCAATATCAATTTTAGAGACAGTTTAAACACCCTCACGGTATTTGATAAGCCCCTCTTTCTCTTCCTGTTGTCAGCAATGTCCTGGGCACTGTGAGGGATTCAAAGATGGAAAGATGAGTCTGACACAGTCCTGCAGTTCAGGTTTTTTCAATCTAACGGGAAAAGACACACGTAGGCAAATGACTACACTACAAAGCCTCGTACAGCAAGATGCCAATGATTCTAGGCAGGGAGGAAGAAAAGTTTCACGGAGGGCCTAGCGGAGACGTCAGCAGCATTTGGGTGTGCAAGTCTGAGACCATTCCTGGTGGAGGGGAACATCAAATTCTGAGGGGCCAGAAAACAGAGAGCATAGGTGGGGAGAGGTGAGGAGCCCAGTGTGGAATGAAGGAGAAGCTGTGTTATTTAATGGGCTCCAGCAGGAAGCTGAGTCCCGATTACAGGATACCTTGAATACCTACTTTTGAGCCTGGGTTTCATTCTGGAGACAGCACTAGAGACCATTGCTGGTTTTTGAGCCAGGAGTTCAACAGTCAGATCTGTATTTTAAGGATAATGGTGGCCCCGGGGAGCAGTGCACAGCCTAGATCGGGGAGGTAAGGGCTCAGAGGAATGGGGCAAGAAGGGATAAAGGTCTGAACACTGACAGGAAGGCAAGGAAAGATGGATCCCAAGGGCTCTTCTGTAGTATTAAAAAAACCACTTGACCACTTGAATATCACGAGTGGAGGAAAGGGAAGCCAGTCCGAGCCACTAAGGGCAACATTGATGGAGATAAGATACAAGCAGAAAGAGAGAGAGAGCGAGCCAGGCTTGTCCATGCTGTGACCAGCATCGGCGCTAGGGAGGTGAAGGGACAGTCACACCTGCCTGTCCAGGACTGACCCCATTCTACCCAAATTCGTGAGATCCTGAATCTCAGTGAACTTGGCCTGAACTGTGGTCAGATGATCTGAGAGGCTGCAAAGCTGGTAATTGTCATTTGATCTCAGAGCTCTGAAAATTTTAGTTATTATGGAAAGCGGAAAGTGGGGCGTCTTGGGACAGACCATCCGGGAACAGCTTGAAAGCGAGCTGAAATGGCCTGGGGCAATGGATCAGAAACCCCAGCCCTTGGGTTTGCATGGAGTCTAGCAGAAAGCAGATCGGGAGTGAGACAAAATCTGCTAGAGCAGGACAAGGAAGGACTGTGAGGATGGTTTGTCACCAACGATCATCACACCCATTCTATCCCGCAGTGATAGGTGTGTGGCCTTCGTGAGTAAATGTCATTATATTTTACCAACCGTATTTTTTACAATATGCCTGCGTGAGTGAAGTTAGGGAAGGAAAATGAGGCTCTTGGAACAAAATCTCTTCCAAAATGAAGTTCGCTTTTTGAGGACTCCAGAGACTCATGTCTGTGTTAGGTTCTGTTTGTAATTATGAAATACCCCTAATTGCTCACTACCACAGTAAGCCATCCTGGGCTGTCAGAGTGACTTTATATCCTGTGAGGGGAGCGCATCTAATGCCACGGTGCAAACTTTGGTGGACACCAAAAGACAGTGTTAGCACAGAAAGACAGCTTCCTTTAAGTGAGTAATTCTGACCAGACACTGTGAAACATACAATATGCCTTTAAAAACTGTACAACTTTACCCCCAACATACATAGCTTTAAAAAAGTATGCCACGGGGCGCCTGGGTGGCTCAGTCGGTTAAGCGTCTGCCTTCAGCTCAGGTCATGGTCCCAGGGTCCTGGGATCGAGCCCCGCATCGGGCTCCCTGCTCAGCGGGAAGCCTGCTTCTCCCTCTCCCACTCCCCCTGCCTGTGTTCCTGCTCTCGCTCTCTCTCTCTCTGTCAAATAAATAAATAAAATCTTAAAAAAAAAAAAAACGGTATGCCACAAATGTCTTCCAATTAAAGATCATTTTCTGATGACAGAAATGTCTACACATTCACACTTGGATAATTCAAGGGCATCAGCAATGTATACAAGGAAAGGTGTGTGTGTGTGTATGTGTCCTTAGGAGTAAGAGAAGAGATACAAGCAGACTTTAATCATTAGAGTCGCCCGTTCCCCTCCCCATGCAGCTTCTGACCCCGATAAAGCGACGGTGTGGGAAGCCTATAAAATGGGAGGATGAGCCCAGCAGACACCTCTTTTTAGGAAATCCCCTCCCTTGCAAGGTGGGCAAGTGGCCAGGAGCGAAATGTAACAGAGGTCAACAAAGGCTTAGGCTGTCCTTCATTTCCCCCAGGCAGGAGAGGGAGACAGGTCCCAAGGGGAGGCAGGGGTACCAAATGGGTGAGGATGACCCCAGTGCTCAGGGCACAGGGCCTCGAACGCAGCCCTCGAATTTTTCCGGGGGAAATACACAACCCGGCTCTAGAGCCAAGGCATTCTCCCGCGTTGTCGGGAGAGGGCGCTGTTGAGCAAGAAGCGTTCCCTCCCCGCGCCAGGCTGCGCTCCGCCTGCCCGGGCTCCCGGAACAGTGCGCGGTACCTAGAACCTGCGGTCGCCCGGTGCTGTCCTTTCCGCCTGGCCCGCTGGGCTCTCCAAAGAGCTAGCCGGGCAAGCGGGGCAGCGTGCGCTACAGCCCCCTCAGAGTACCCCCACTCCCAAAATCCACGGACACAACTGTGCCATGCTGACGATCAACTAGCAACTTCCTACAGCTGAACACTTTTCTGCAAGTAATCATTTTTCTCACAAATATCCTTCTCATCATAAGAGGAAAAAACCCATCTGCCTTGCATACTACACTGTGCTATTGTATTTTTATTCTTGCAACAACTGATAGGCTCCATATACATTTCATTTAACAAAAAATTGGATAATTGTGAACTTCTATCATTTCTCCCTCTCCCAAGCACCTTTTAAAGGGCTTATGTTTAAGAACTTAAGTTTGGGGGCGCCTGGGTGGCTCAGTTGGTTAAGCGACTGCCTTCGGCTCAGGTCATGATCCTGGAGTCCCTGGATCGAGTCCCGCATAGGGCTCCCTGCTCGGCGGGGAGTCTGCTTCTCCCTCTGACCCTCCCCCCTCTCATGTGCTCTCTCTCATTCTCTCTCTCAAATAAATAAATAAAATCTTAAAAAAAAAAAAAAAGAACTTAAGTTTGAATGCAAAAGGTGTTGATTATTTTCCATTATTTAGATATTGCACGTATTTAAGAGTAACTTGGGCTACACAATCATATCCCTTGTTAATTTGATATAGATTGTTTCGTTTTTAAAATAACAGCAACAATTAAAACTTCCGTCATCTGGGCTAATCTAATATAAAGTAGTCTGAATATCAAAATACAGTCAAAGGTCAGCTTTCGTGCACCTGAGTTTCTTATCATATTACAAATAACTGCCCACATAACATATACCACATGTTTGGTAAATTAAATGCATGATCCTTCCCAGCCTGATTAGCTCTTCAGCATTATAAAAGACATCAACTTACAATTTAAGATTTTTTTAAAAAGGAAAGGTAAATTCTATGAAAGCAAGCCATTACTTCAAAAGTATAAAGCAATTTAGTTACCAGTGCAGGAAACAAAAGAATTGTGGTGGAGATTAATCTTTACCCACAAAGCCCTCGGCTGGAGAGTATTTGCTCAAACATGAATTACCCCAGGAGCGCTTGCAGACTGGGCAAAAGTGCTTCAGAAAGGGCCAGATGGTGGGGGGGGGGGGGGGGGCTGGTTTCAAACCACACCTTCTGGGCACCCCAGACTGGTCTCTGCCCTTATTTGCACTGTGGTGTGAGCCCACCAGTAATGGTGCACACAGAAGGGAGACTGGGGCAGCCTTCTCCCCTCCTCTCTCTACCTGCTGGTTTCCGGGGGGGTGGGGGGGTGGGGGGTGGTACTCAACATAAAGAAATCGCTCTCAATTGCTCTTTTCTAGAACTCTCAAAATGCCCTTGAAAGAGCTACGCCATAGTGGTTTTGCTTTTCAAGAAAGAAGCAAGCAGGAGCCCAATCTATACACGTGATCAGGTCTGATCAACAGCAGGCTCACCCAGGTTCCCTCTCCCAGGCCCACAGGCACTTCTGCATTAAGAGGACCAAGGGAGGGACAAGCTGAGGAGGCCTTTCATGGTCATTTTTTAGTTTTGCCACTTTCTAGCTGAACCCTTCGATACCACAATGCCCACCTTAACCTTACCCGGCTTCCAGTTCTGGTCAGCTCAGCTTCTTGGGGTGTGAGGATCCAAGGTCTCCACGGTGTGGGGCTGGAAAGGCAGGGACCAGAGGTGAACCCCAGAATTTTCTGCTGTCTTTTAAAAGTATATCATAAGAGTTATCATTCTTATCAATTCCAATGTTTGCCTGAGAAAGAGTCACTGGATACCGCAGAAAGTTCTCTCAAGTTCATTTGCGGCTTGTTTTTTTTGTTGTTGTTTTTTGTGGTTTTTTTTCCTCCTGCCACATTCTCAGTTCTCTGCCTTCACTGGCTTTGAGAAGTCCCAAATCTGATGCAATTATCAGGGGACACATTAGTTGAGAGATTTCTTTCCCAACCTGACTGGATTATTCAATTGATTCCCCACTGTAGCTGGCGACTTTTTTGCTCATTAATTTCAACCGCACCCCCTCTGCTGTTGAAGGATCTTGACCCTGCAGAGATGATTCCACAGGGTTCTACGATGCGAAAGCGGGGTGGGCTTGGGGATGGGTTTCTCCTCTCTGGCTGCCTAGCCACCCAGCCCCTTCCACACTTTAACTGTACTACCTTGAAAGGGCTGAGCCCCCAGCGCAGGGCAAACAAAGACTGTCATCGAGAGTGTGACAGTCCGCGTGCTGAGGGGATCCCCTGAAACAAGGCTAGCTGAGAGGCCCCGAGACTCCAACGTTCCCAGCCCAGTGAATTTCAGATCTATGAATGGAAGCGTTGGCCCATTTGCTCGCGGGGCGCTTCCGGGGCCTCCACACTTCGGCACCGTGCGCGGAAAATGGAGAGGACTGTGCATGCCCGTCTAAGGCTAAGGAACTTGCGCGGCGTCGCCGTCGGGCTCCGGGGCTCCGCCCGGGTTCGGGGGGCTCCGCGGCGCTGGAGCGTCCGGCTCTGCGCTCGCCGCACCGACGCGCCGCGCGCCTCTCGACGCGTCCAGGGGGCCGCGGGGACACCCTCACCTCTCGGGCCCGCGCGGCGGCGGTGGCCTCCGGAGACCGTCCGCGGGGCAGTGACAGACGCGCCCCCGCGCCTCCCGGGCTCCGGCCGCCGCCTCGGGTCTCATGGTGCCCGCGCAGCCAGCGCCTCTCCGGCGGCGCCAGCGACACGGCCGCGCCTCTAACCGCTCGGGCGAGGGCGCTCACCTACCAGTGCGCTCGGCGCCAGGTTTAAAAACAGGGGCGGGGCGGGAGGGGACAAGGGAAACCGAGGAGGGGGCGGGGAGGGCGCTGGCGAGGCTCCGGGAAGGGACGGGGAAGCCGGGGAGGGGGAGGGGACGGGAAAAGCTCCAGAAGGGGCGCAGCGCGGGGGGTGAGATGGGGAGGGGGGCACATACCCGTGGAAAGGACTCAGGAAGCTCGGGGCGAGGGTGTGGAGGGGACAAAGGAAACCCAGGGAGGGTCGCCAGGGGCGGGGGCGAGGAAGCTTGGGGAATGGGCGGCGGGAAGTGACTCGGGAGACGCGGGGAGGAGGACACGTGCGGGGACGGGGGGTGTTTCTGTAGGGCACTCTCCCTCTGGGGTCGGGGGTGGCGGGGCGCTTGCCCAGGGGCCTCCCCCGCCTGGCGCGGGTGCGAAGGAGTCCCTGGCTTCTTCCCGCCCCTCTGGGGCTCCCCGCGGCCCCTAGGCGTTCCGGTTCCTGCGGGGGCGTCTAGGTGCCCAGATTTCCGGAGGCTCTCACGTCCACCCCTTTTAAGCGGCCGCGCGGTTTGGGGGCGCGGCTACAGACGTCTCGGGACCCTCTGGACCCTGCCCTGCCTGCGGTGCCGGAGCGCGGGCTCCCGGGACGCCCCGACGGCGCTGCGCGAACCGGGTAGGGTGGAGACGCGGCTGCGCTTCCAGGCAGTGGAAGGCCGCGGAGAGGAGAGCGCGCCGCGAGGCTTGGGAAAGAACATGACTCCCCGTGGGGGTGCGAGGGATTTGCCTCCGGTTAGCGTGGAGCCGCGCTTAGAAAGCGCCTGGATGAGCGGGGAGCCGCCGATGCCCGGCCCCGAGGACACGTCCCCAGGCT
This sequence comes from Mirounga leonina, assembly GCF_011800145.1. Lineage (NCBI taxonomy): Eukaryota > Metazoa > Chordata > Mammalia > Carnivora > Phocidae > Mirounga > Mirounga leonina. Next base: position 16,924,347 of record NW_023270442.1, on the reverse strand, counting down.
GCAGGGCTCGAGGGGGCGCGCGAGCGCAGCTGCCACCATAGCCAGCCCAGGGTCCGGGGAAGGAATGCTGGTTTATCAGTTGCCCCGGCGACAGACCTGGGCCTGGACCGGGGGGCGGGGGGGGGGGCGGGGACGACTTGCTTAAGTAGCATCTGTTCCTTCGCGCCCCACTGACGCTGCGTTTGAGAACTGGAGCTTGCTGTTTGTGATTTATGGGAATTTGCATGTGCTCTATGGGGAAAAAAAAATCAACGAACTTCAGAAATAAAAATATTTCCACATTTTGTTTTCTTAAAAGCAACAGATGTTTGACAATAATTAAACCTAGTTAAAGGCAGAGAGGGAAAATTAATGACCTTACTATATACAATTTAATACAAATGATTAAAGAAGACACTGAGTATAACAGAGGGGGAGGGCAGGTCAAAGAACAACATTAGCAGACAACATTACAACAGTACAGGACTATATTTAACGTTGGACAACCCCCTGAGTGCCTTAAAACGAGTGTCTTTCAAGGTAGCCTGTGACAATGTAGTCAGGTTACCCCGCGCCTTAAAAATGATCACCTCTTGGCTCAGTAATTCTCCTTCTGGGTCTATATTAAAGATGTGTTAATTCACAGAGAGATGTTCATTACAGTGTTACTTATAATGCTGAAAAATATGCCCAAACATGGCAACGACTAATCAGTGATGGTGGAATATCATACAGCTAATAAAAATGGTTGTTGAATTTTGAGCAGCCTGGGGAAATACATACATATAATGTTAAAAGAACAAAATTGGTTGAGTAGGTTGGGCTAAAAATGACAAAACAGAAGTGGCCCCTTGAGTACTGGGATGACCAAGGATTTTTTTAAAAGATTTTTTAAATAATTTTTATCTCAGGCGCCTGGGTGGCTCAGTTGTTAAGCGTCTGCCTTCGGCTCGGGTCATGATCCCGGGGTCCTGGGATCGAGTCCCGCATTGGGCTCCCTGCTCAGAGGGAAGCTTGCTTCTCCCTCTCCCACTCTCCCTTCTTGTGTTCCCTCTCTCGCTGTCTCTCTCTCTCTCTGTCAAGTAAATAAATTTAAAAAAAAATTATTTTTATCTCTACAACCATGGGGCTCGAACTTACAACCCCGAGATCAAGAGTCCCACGCCCTACTGACAGAGCCAGCCAGGTGACCCAGTAAGGATTTAAAACACTTAAAAAACGTTTTCTAAATTTTCAACAATGAGCATATATTTCTATGTGGTAAAATATGCATAACAACATTTACTGTTTTAACCATTTTCACATACAACTCAGCCGCCTTAAGTACATTCACACTGTTGTGAATCCATCCCCATTACCCACCCCCAGAACATTTTCATCGTCCCAAAGTGAAACTCCGTCCCATTAAACACAAACTCCCCATTCCCCTCTCCTGCAGCTCCTGGTACCACCATTCTCCTTTCTATGGCTGCCTATTCCAGGCACCTCATATAATTAGACTCATTTCCTCCTTTTGTGGAGCAAATAATTTCATAAACTATCGATTTAATCCTCATCCCAACCCTGCAAATAGGCATCATCCTTATCCTACAGATTAAGAAACTGGGGCTCGGAGAAGTTAGGTAACTGGTGTAAAGTAACCATCTGGTTAGAAAACTAGAACTTGTGCTCCTGCGGGTACAAGGAATTCAGACGCTGAATGCTGCTAAAGTAAGTTTCAAAGACAAGAAGGACCCAAGACAGAGCCTGCACACAGTAAACACTCAGTTTTGTCTTTTTGTTTTCTTTTGTTCTTCCTTCTGCCAAGCATATGTAAGAACACATGGCCTGGCAGAGCAGTGACAATTTGAGCGACAATATCAAGTAGTTCTGGATCATAACCCAAGGTATATAATAAACATCAATGAGTTCATACCGATATCAATAACTATTGAATGAGGAGCATAAGCAACTCTCCTTAACAGAAGAGTTCCAAGAGATTTATGTAAATACTCTACCCTCAAGGAGGTGGAGTAGAACCCCACAAACTGTAATGAAAATTAATAGCTATGCATGTTTTTGCTGAAAATATATTTAATGAAAAATAAATTCATTGGTGGGGCGCCTGGGTCGCTCACTCGTTAAGAGTCTGCCTTTGGCTCAGGTCATGCTCCCAGGGTCCTGGGATTGAGCCCACATTGGGCTCCCTGCTCAGCGGGAAGCCTGCTTCTCCCTCTCCCACTCCCCCTGCTTGTGTTCCCTCTCTCACTGTCTCTCTCTGTGTGTCAAAATAAATAAATAAAATCTTAAAAAAAAAAATTCATTGGTGATACAGAATAAAAGTGTGTGTATGTTTGTTTTTTTTAAATTTGAGTTCTTTCTGCAAGTAGAAGAATTAAAATACAGTAACAGAAATAAACTGCTGTTGATTCAAGGGCTTTCAATTCAAAGGACTTTTGTGTTATCAAGTATGTTATAATTATTTCTTAAACTTTTTTGGGATCCAAGGAAGATGTTTATGACAGAGGAAATAATTTGCCAAAGGGTATAGAAATCTTAAGAAATGTAATTAAGTCCTTGGTTTATAAACTGGGAAAAATTGCATAGCTTCAAGTGCCTGAATTCCTGCCTGGGAGGTGATGTGGGAAAGAGATAAAATTGAGATTCTATTTCTTGCTCTGTTCTCTTTAATTAAAAATTCTTTTTCGTATGCTGACTTTCAGTCGTTGCTTAGAAACAAAGAGTAAAGATGTCAACCCTCAGGGTTTCCGGCTTGCCTAGGAGGAGGATACCAAAAGTCAAAACATCTCAGAGGGCAGAATATTTTTACATAAACAGTGCTGAAGACAAGCAGGGAAATGACTGTTTCCTTCCCTTGTGTTTAGACAGACCCTGTTTCCTGTTCTCTGTTCCACAAAGTACCCCGCAACTTCCAAAGCTGATTTAGAAGCTACAAGATATTATTGCGGTTGATATTATTTTCTAAGAGATTGTTTTGGAGACAAAAAAAAAAAAGTATGTTTTCCCATGGGGAATAAAATGCATTGGGGTATTTTTGTTTTTAAAAATTGATTTTTATTTTTTTAAAATCATGGTAAGATACAAATAACAAAATCTACCATTTTAAACACTTCAAGTAATTGTTCTTGAAGTGTAGTTGACACAATGTTACATTAGCTTCAGGTGTACAACACAGCAATCCAACAACTCTGTAAATTATGCTGTGCTCACCAGAAGTGTAGCTACCATCTGTCCCCATACATCACTATTACGATGCCATTGACTCTTTTCCCTGTGCTGTGCTTTTTATTCCATAACTGGATTTTTAAATCTTTTTTAAGTGGCATTAAATACATTCCCGTTGTTGTGCAACCATCACCACCATCCATCTCCGGAACTTTTTCATCATCCCGAATTGAAACTTTGTATCCATTAAATAGTAATTCCCATTGTCCTCTCCCTCTGCCCGGATAACCTCTAGTCTACCTTCTGTTCTATGAATGTTTATCTAGATACATCATATAAGTGGAATCATGCAGTATTTGCCCTTTTGTTTCACTTAGCACAATGTCCTCAGTGTTCATTCATCTACTTGTAGCGAATGTCAGAATTTCCTTCCCTTTCAAGGCTGAATAATATTCCATTGTATGTATAGATCACTTTTGTTTGTCCATTCATCCCTCGTTGGACACGGGTTGTTTCAGCCTTTTGGTGATTATGAATACTACTACTAAGAACAGCATTCATATGAGTCCCTGCCTTCAATTCTTTTGGTATATATTCAGAAGTAGAATTGCTAGATGAGATCTATTGGGTTTTGAATTCTTAAAGCTTGAGTTTGCTTTTTTTTTTTAAGATTTTTATTTATTTATTTGGCAGAGAGAGAAAGACAGCGAGAGGGGGAACACAAGCAGGGGGAGTGGGAGAGGGAGAAGCAGGCTTCCTGGCGGAGCAGGGAGCCCGATGCGGGGCTCGATCCCAGACTCCTGGGATCATGACCTGAGCCGAAGGCAGACACTTAACGACTGAGACACCCAGGCGCCCCTTGAGTTTGCTTTTGAAAAAAAAAAATTTAACATGGAATTTGTTTTCAAGGCGTGAAAGAGGAGGATGCTATAAACATGAGTAACCAAGCTTCTCCCTGTGACTGCAGATGTCCGTAGCTTAACTGCGTGATCACGGATGTCTGGGTGCTGGAACCGTGTCCAGATACTCCCTGCTTAAGCCAGGACCATCGCAAGGGCTCCCTGACCTCCTCCCCACCCCCTTTACCTCTCAGATCCCCCCTACCGCTCCCCCCTCCAGCCCACCCCCTAGAGCCCTAGGCCTCTGGGCTGTTTGTGGACCAGAAATACCCCAGACACACGCACCTCTCAGGGCCTCTGCCCAAAACAGCATTCTTCCATATACTCACACAGCTTGTCTGTCACCTTCTTCAGGTCTTTACTCAAGTGTCCCCTGAGGATGAAGGCATTCCTGGACACCTGTTTAAAACATCTCTCTCTCTCTCATGCACACACACTCACATACATACAGATGCATGCCCCTTGGTATTGCCTATCCCCCTTCTTTTTCTGCTTTATTTTTCTCAATAGTACCTATCACATTTAACACATTATATTCTTTTTAAAGATTATTTATTTATTTATTTGACAGAGAGAGAGCACAAGCAGGGGGAGCAGCAGAGGGAGGGAGAAGCAGGCTTCCCACCAAGCAGGGAGCCTGATGTGGGGCTCGATCCCAGGACTCTGGGATCATCACCTGAGCCAAAGGCAGACGCCTAAACGACTGAGCCGCCCAGGCGCCCCTAACATGTCATATTTTAATATGTATTTATTTCATTTATTTTCTGCTTCTCTCACTAGGCTGTCAGCTCCACGGGGATGGGGCTCTTGTCTGCTTTTGTTCACTACTGTATCCCGCTACCTCGAACAGCATCTGACATAGCAGATGTCCGGAAGGTGTTGCCAAGTATGTGGCTGTGCCCGTGGTTTGCTTTGGATGAAAAGGAAGAAGTACTTTGGAGCTGTCTAGTTATGTACTTTGACTTAACACCCCAACGAGAGAATCTCGAAAGCAGCCTCGTTTATCCATCTATGGCACATGATAAGTAGCAGGATCTCACTTCATACTGGGCCCAAAGTAAGCAGGATGCTATTCACCTATAGTGAGTTGAATAGTGTCCCCCAAAAATATATGTCCAAGTCCTGATCTAGAACTTATGAATGACCTTACTTAAAAAAGTTTTTTTTTTTCCAGATGTAATTAACGATCTCTAGAGGAGCTCATCCTGGATTTAGAGTGAACCCCAAATTCAATGACAGGTATCTTTATCAGAGAAATCATGAGTGAAAGGCAAAGGGAGATTTGAAACACAAAGACATGGAGACGAAGGAGGTGTGAAGACAGAGGCAGGGATTAGAATAATACATCCGCAAGACAAGGGATGCTGATGAGGGCAGGCAGCCTCCAGAAGCTAGGAGAGAGGCATGCAGTGGATTCTCCCAGAGAACCTCCAGGGGAAACCCCCTGCAGGACCTTGATCTCAGGCTTCTGGTCTCTAGAATTGTGAGAGAATAACTTTCTGTTGGGGCGCCTGGGTGGCTCAGTTGGTTAAGCGACTGCCTTCGGCTCAGGTCATGATCTTGGAGTCCCGCATCGAGTCCCGCATCGAGTCCCGCATCGGGCTCCCTGCTCGGCAGGGGGTCTGCTTCTCCCTCTGCCCTCTTCCCTCTCGTGCTCTCTGTCTCTCATTCTCTCTCTCAAATAAATAAATAAAATCTTTAAAAAAAAAAAAAGAATAACTTTCTGTTATTTTAAGCCACCTAGTTTGTGGTCATTTGTTACAGTGGCTCTAAGACATTAATACCTCCTCCAGAGTCATCTCCAAACTGGCCCCCGAGTTGATGACTGTAACGAGATTCACTCTTCCAATTGCATCTAGAGGAGACCAAAGAAACTCCTATTACTCACAGCTTGCCTGGTTGTTCGCAGTGCTGCCTGACCAAAACCAAAACCAAAACCAAACAACAACAACAATTAAAAAAACCCAAAGGACCCAGCAAGATCGGAGAGCCAGAACTCAAGATGCCAGAACAGGAAGTGACATGGGTGTCATTCCTGGCTCCTGTCCATTTCACAGATGAAGTAACAGAAGCTCAGGAAATGACTGCTTACCACATTAATAATAGCTAATGTAGTAACATTAACTTTGGCTAACATTTATTGAGCATTTGTTATGTGTCGGGCACTATGGTTTATGGATATCAATTCACTCAGTCCTCACAAACATATAAGGGAGAGAGTACTTTTTTTTTTTAAGATTTCATTTTTAAGTAATCTCTACATCCAACCTGGGGCTCGAATTCACAACCCTGAGATCGAGAATCACATGTTGTACCTACCAAGCCAGCCAGGTGCCCCAGGAAGAGAGCATTATCTAAATTTTGCAGGCAAGGAAACCAAAGCATGGAGAAGTTAAATCATTACTTCAAGATCACCCAGAAAATCAGAGCTGGCACATGAACCCAGGCAGACTCACTCAAGTCTGAGGCTTGGCAAGCATGCTCTGGGGAGGACAGGATTCCCTCTGTCATCTGCCAGAATTGGTGTCCCACTTGCAGTCACACTGGCTTCTAGGGGGGCTAGCGATATGACAGATAAATTGTGTTGGGGAGTTGAGCGGATGATGGCAACGAGCTCATTCTCAAACGAAACCATTCAGGGTCACGCTGAAACTCTGTTACTATTCTGAGAAGTTGAAATTCAGACCTACTCCGCCTCTCTGGGTTTTTATGGTGTTAAAAGTGAAGACACTTTTCTGTGGATGGAGCTCAGAGAGGTATGGAAAACACGAGGAGGAAAAAGCAGGACAATCTTAGACATCTATGGCTCCCAGAAATATACAATAATTTTTTGTCTAACCTTTGAAAAAAGACAAGTAAACTTACTCAGCTCATTGCCCATTCTGTCTGATGAAGAGCGGGGGAAGACCTCCCAGAGAATGGGCTAGCCTTTTGAACAAAGAGCTTGCCACCTTCTGAGTGGTCTCCTTGGTCCTCTCAGTTAGGTGGGTTGGGGCTCACACCTAGACCAGGCACCAGTCCATTATTTTCCCAGGCTGGCCAAAGCTCAAGCACATGGTCAGGGAGATCGTCTCTCCAAGAACGGGTGTAGCATGTCTATAGGGGCTCATGAAGATGGGGGCTCTGTCCCACAGGACATGACCCTGAGATTGTCGTACAACTCCATGATATGAGCTGATTATACGTGAAAGCTCGTGTTTCTGTTGGTGTGGCTACAACCTGGATGAATACTCCCGCTCCCGGCCCCAGTCCTTTCTGATGTCCCCATTGCGTCTGCTGCTCCTGTCCTTGCCCTCAACTTCAGCCCTGCCCCTCTGATCTGACTGATTTGGCACCTTGGCTTTGCTCTTTTGCTCTTTCCTATGAACACTGTCGTACATTCACCCCAGGGCTCAATTGCCATCCAGGGGCTCCAGGACCTGCTCATCCACCTGTCTCCAGCCACTGGAATTCCACAGTGAAACCAGCGACATGTCACTGGGCTCTCCAGGAGGCAGAATGAATACACAACGCCTGAGAGCCTTCATAGCTCACCAGAGCCCACTTCGATGATCTCTTCTTGTCCGGTCTGCATGGGGTGACAGGCATGGCCCTGTGCTTTGCAACCAGGACCCCATAAAAAGGAGTCTGTTTGGGGCTGAATCATGCCTCCTCCAAATTCATATGTCGAAGACCTAACCCCCCAGTACCTCATAACATAACTGCTTTTGGAGATAGGGTTTTGATTTTTTTTTTAAGTTTTTATTTAAATTCTAGTTAGTGGGCCCCTGAGTGGCTCAGTCAGTTCAGCATCTGACTCTTGGTTTCAGCTAGGGTCATGATCTCGTGGTCCTGAGATCAGGCCCCACGTTGGACTCTGTGCTCAGCAGGTAGTCTGCTTGGGGATTCTCTCCCTCTGCCCCTCCCCCAGCGCACATTTGCGAGCTCTCTCTCTCTCTCAAATAAAAAAAAAAAAAAATTCTAGTTACTTAACATATAGTGTAATGTTAGTTTCAGGAGTAGAATTTAGTGATTCATCACTTACATATAACACTCAGTGCTCATCACAGCAAGTGCCCTCCTTAATCCCCATCACCCATCTAGCCTATCCCCCCCACCTCCCTCCTTTAACCCTCAGTTTGTTTGTTCTCTATAGTTAAGAGTCTCTTATGGTTTGCCTCTCTCTCTCCCTCTTTTTTCTCTTCTCCAATGTTCACCTGTTTTGTTTCTTAAATTCCACATGAGTGAAGTCATATGGTATTTGTCTTTCTTTGACTGACTTATTTCGCTTAGCATAATACCCTTTAGCTCGACCCATGTCATTGCAAATGGCAAGATTTCATTCTTTTTGATGACTGAGTAATATTCCATCACACACACACACACACACACACACATCCATCATATTCCATCATATATATATCACATCTTTTTTATTTTATTTTTTATTTGAGAGAGAGAGAGCACAAGCAGGATGAGGGGAAGAGAGAGAGGGAGAGGGACAAGCAGATTCCCTGATGAGTGCAGAACCCAATGTGGGGCTCGATCCCAGGACCCCAAGATCATGACCTGAGCTGAAGTCAGATGCTTAATTGACTGAGCCACCCAGGCACCCTTATACCACATCTTCTTTCTCCATTCATCAGTCAATGGAAATGTGGGCTCTTTCCATAATTTGGCTATTGTTGATAATGCTGCTATAAACATTGGGGTGCATGTGCCCCGCTGAATCAGTATTTTTGTATCCTTTGGGTAAATACCTAGTAGTGCAATTGCTGAGCCATAGGGGAGTTTTATTTTTAACTTTTTGAAGAAACTCCATACTGTTTTCCAGAGTAGCTGCACCAGTTTGCATTCCCATCAACAGTGTAAGGGGGTTCTCCTTTCCTGGAGATAGGGTTTTTAAAGAAGTTATTAAGGCCAAATGAGGTCATATGGGTGGGCCCCACTCTAATATGACTGTTCTCTCTCTCTCTCCTTTTTTAAAGATTTTATTTATTTATTTGAAAGAGAGAGAGAGAGCACTAATGGGGGGAGGGGCAGAAAGAGGGGGAGAAGCAGACTCCCCACTGAGCAGGAAGCCTGACATGGGGCTCAATCCCAGGACCCCGAGATCATGACCTGAGCTGAAGGCAGAGGCTTAACTAACTGAGCCACTCAGTCACCCCCTCTTTTTTTTAAATATGTTTTTATTTTTTATTTTTTAATCTCTACACCCAATGTGGGGCTCGAACTCGCAACCCCGAGATCAAGATTCACATGCTCTTCCAACTGAGCCAGCCAGGCGCCATGACCAGTGTTCTTATAAGAAGAGGAGATTAGGGGGTGCCTGGGTGGCTCAGTCGGTTAAGCAGCAGACTCTTGATTTTGTCTCATTTCCTGCTCACAGCCTTATTTTACCTTTAGCTGGAACAGGTGCATGGTCCATTACTGACACTCAATACATGACTTTTAAATGAACAAATTGTATTACTTTTTAAAGCATCTATCTTCCCAGGTAGAGTGGGACTGTATTCTTCACTCTGTATTCCGCAAACCCGGAACAGTCTCCGTGTATTAGCATGGATATATTTGGCTGTGCTTTAGAGACCCCAAGTAATAATGACTTCCACAAGATAGAAGTCTGTTTCTCACATAAGAGTCTGGACAGAGGTGGGCCGGATCTAGGAGGGAGCCCAGCTTCATTAGCTTGTGCAGGGTCCAGGCTCCTTCTGTCTTGTTACTCCACCTTCCCCAGGTGCTGCCAGCATCCTCACCATCCAAGAGGGCTTGTCACTCCGTCCATGTTCAGAGTAGCAGGATGGAGAGAGCAGGGAAGGGCATTGCTCCTCTCTCTCAGGATAACACCCAAATGGTGCACACATTGCTTCTACTCACATCCTATTGTGAACCTGGCCACAGGGCCCCACTAAATGCAAGAGAGGCTGGGAAGTATAGTAATTATTCCGGACTACCAGGCATCCAGCTGAAAATTCTGTTATTGTGGAGGAAGAAGAAAATAGGTACTAAGAGACAACTGGAAATCTTTGCTATACCGTGTCTCATAATAGATGCTCAATAAATATTTGAATTAATGAAATATTATTGCTGGAGTGATGGGGGGTGGGAGGGATGAGGTGGCTGGGTGATAGACATTGAAAAGGGTATGTGCTGTGGTGAGCACTGTGAATTGTGTAAGGCTGATGAATCACAGACCTGTACCTCTGAAACAAATAATACATTATATGTTAAAAAAAAAAAAAGATGTAGGAAGGGAAAAATGAAGGGGGGAAATTGGAGGGGGAGACGAACAATGAAAGACTATGGATTCTGAGAAACAAAATGAGGGTTCTAGAGGGGAGGGAGTTGGGGGGAGGGATTAGCCTGGTGATGGGTATTAAAGAGGGCACATATTGAATGGAGCACTGGGTGTTATACACAAACAATGAATCATGGAACACTACATCATAAATAAATAAATAAATAAATAAATAAATAAATAAATAAATAAATAAATAAAATAAAACTCACCTAAAAAAAAAAAAAGAGTATATGGATGTGATAATAATGCTCCAGGGGGCAATGAGGATCTTTAATTTTAAAAATACACCAGAACCGGGGTGCCTGGGTGGCTCAGTTGGTTAAGTGTCTGACTCTTGGTTTTGGCTCAGGTCGTGATCTCAGGGTTGTGAGATCGAGCCCTGTATCGGGCTCCACACTCAGTGTGGAGTCTGCTTAAGACTCTCTCTCACTCCACACGCACCCCTCCCCGTCTTTCTCTCTCTCTAAAATAAATAAATCTTTAAAAAAATGCACCAGAACGAGGTAAGTTCTGATTAATGTAAGTTGGAATATTTACCACATAGAGAGCCAGAGATTTTCACTGAACACAACATTAAATATTGTCAGATTCTGTAACCTGAGGAAACAACTCAAAAAAAGCGTACCTAAACATAAGGGTGTAAAGAAAAAAACCCTCAAACTAACTAGCATATAGCTTAGGAAGTTGAAATTTACATGATGGTGTCAATATATATTCCAAATCTAGTTCAAAATAAAGGTCTAATGCATAGGCAGACTTAAGCAGTATTTTGTACGCCAGAAAAATTAGCATAAATATACTCACATGGCAGAAATAACTTCTATGACTATGACCCATTTATTTCAAGCAGTGTTTGCTATGTAAGAAGTTCAGCTGGAATTTATCTTTCTAGATCTTTCCTGAAAAAACCTCTATCTCCCGTCCTTTTGCCCCTACTGGCCCTGGTCATTATTTTACACCTTCCCCATGTGGGTCCCTCCTCCCTTTGATCTAGACTATACACTGCCTTGAGGGAATTTCCTGATGCTAAGTACTGGTTCAAACATTTTATGATTCTCTGGTTATTCCTAAACTTTTGACTGAATATTCTGAATCTCCATAGTTATTTGATATTCAATACAAGTTGACCATTGAACAACTTGGGGGTTAGGGGTGCCATAGCCCCATCCAGTCAAAAATCTGCATATAACTTTTGATTCCCCCCAAACTTAACTACTAATAGCCTACTGTTGACCAGAAGCCTTACTGAGAACGTAAGCAGTTGGTTAACACATATTTTGTGTTATATATTATACATTGTATTCTTACAGTTAAGTAAGCTAGAGAAAGGAAAATGTTACTAAAAAAATAGTAAGAGGGGCACCTGGGTGACTCAGTCAGTTAAGCGTCTGCCTTCGGCTCAGGTCGTGATCTCAGGGTCCTGGGATCGAGCCCTACTTCGGGCTCCCGATCAGTGGGAAGTCTGCTTCTCCTTCTCCCTCTGCATACGCCCCTGCTTCTGCTCTCCCTCTCTCTCAAATAAATAAATAAAATCTTAAAAGAAAAAAAAAGGAAAATTGTATGAAAAAATATAGTTCAGTGTTGTACTGTATTTATGGAGAAAAATCCACAAAAATCTGTGTGTAAGTGGGCCCCTATGCAGTTTGAACCTGTGTTTATCAAAGGTCAACTGCATATCCAATTTACTCCTCACTCTAGAAAACCAGTTTTCTTGACGTTCTCCCTATTCATTTTTCATTTCATTTCATTAGCAGATCTTGTGTTCACATGGCTCAAAAACAACCCAGCATAAAAAGTGGCAGAGTAAGAAAGTCTCCTTCCCACCCCTGCGCCTTTCCACTCCATTCCCCTGTCCCCCACTTTTCATAGCTTCTTGTGAAGGCTTTAGGGTTCTTTATGCAAATATAAGCAAAATACACTTACAGTTTATCAGCCCCTCTGCCTTTACATAAAAGGTAGATTACCATATTCCAGATATTTCTATTTCCATATCAATGCACAGAGAGCTGCCTCACCTTTTGTTTAAGAGTTGTACAGTGTGCCAGTGTGTGGAGTACCAACATTTATTTAACTATCCCTACCTGATGGACATTTAGGTGGTTTCCAACCTTCTGCTGTTACAAAGCAATGCCTCACAACTAACCTCACACAGATGCACGCCATTATTGACATTCGTGACTCTATCAAAGGCTACGTTCTTGTTAGAGGTGCCTGAGTTGATCACCACTAAACCAGGTCCTCTTTCCTTTGGTACCTCCTATGGGCCTTGGCTCTGTGCCAGCAGCCCGCCACACTCTCTTGGGCCCTGGGAGAGATTTATTCCGCAGGACAGTTGGAGGAACGGGTATACCGTATGCATGACTCATGGAACATGATGAGCGCAACCTTTTACCTTTTACCATCTCTTTAATGCATCCAGTGGAAATGATCTTGCCCGCCCCAGATGAAAACTCTAGGAGGCTGTATTAGTTTCCCAGGCTTTTGTAACAAAGTACCACAAACTGGATGGCTGAAAACAATAATTTTATTGTCTTTCAATTCTGAAAGCTAAAAGTCCAAAATCCAGGTCTTGGCAGGGCCATGCCCCCCAATCCTTCTTGCCACTTCCCCGCTTTGGTGGCTAGCTGGGTCCCTCCAGTCTCTGCCTTGGTCATCATGCCCATCCTTCCTGTCAGTATGACCTTGTCTTAACTAATGACATCTGCAGTGACCGCATTTCCAAATAAGGTCACATTCTAAGGTATTGGAGGGTAGGACTTCAACATATCTTCGCGCGGGAGGGCATAATTCAACCCCTAATGTAGGCCCAAAACTTTTCTGCTCATTTCAGGTAGGACACAATGTTAGGGGATACTTTAAGCCACAAGTTCATTCTCAATTCAGAAACTAGTATTTCCAGTACTAGCTATCGATCAGTCCTTCAAGATCCATTCCAAGGCCAGCTGCAGGTCAGGGGTTGGCAACTGCCTGCCTGCAGGAGGGGGTGTGGTTGGACGTTACCGCTTTCTTTTGACTTCCTTGGTGCCCTGCCCATTAGCTCCCCACCACCCATGGGCTCAGTCTCCAGCCAGGATGGGAGAAGTGGGAGGATGAGACAGGTTTCACCCACTGGGAGGCTCCATACTCTCAGGGGCTGTTCTTCAGCTCCTTTTCCTCTCATGGGTATTTTTGGAATTTCTTCGGAGATTTCCAACTTGGAGAATTCTGGCACATCCACCTTGATTTGGGGAATTAACTTGCAACTTCTTTTTCAGCCCTAGAAATCCAGCATTCCTCCCTCTGCTCCTAGGCAGCCCTTTAGGGGCAGGACCCTCAGTGATTCATTGCCAGCCCCCTACTTTCTCCCATGGCCCACATGTGATTCAAGGACCCCTATAAGAATTGCAGACAGCTGCATGCTCCCAGCCTTGCCACCAAAGCAGTTGGTCAGTCCAACTGGATTTCCTAGGGGATGTCAGACACATGTCCACCGGGTCCTCCAAATGCAGGGACACAGACTAACACACTCTGGGCTATTCCTGGTAGAAGGAAGGGCCAGGAGAAGACACCTCACAGCAGGCCCAGGGCTCTCACCCCACTCCTCCTCTCTGACCCCTTGTATTTCCTTGTTTAGGTTGAGGCACTGGGGGACCAGGGAAGCATCGCTTCCTTTGCAGCTCTGGCCGGTGGGGGTCTTCCTCACCCTCTCTTTGTGTCTGATACACAGGCATCACGGTGTCTCAAAGAAGATCCCGTTCTAGTATTCTCTTCCTACCTGCCAGCATACTGACCATAAATACGACAAGAGAGTGATTTACAAATTTTTTCCCTGTCTTTTAAAGAACGTGTGTCCTGAAAACTGAAGGGTGTTTCAAAAGGTTTTTTTTAATCTTTAAAAAAAATTTTTTTAAAGATTTTATTTATTTATTTGACTGAGAGAGACACAGTGAGAGAGGGAACTCAAGCAGGGGGAGTGGGAGAGGGAGAAGCAGGCTTCCCGCCAAGCAGGGAGCCCGATGCGGGGCTCGATCCCAAGACCCTGGGATCACGACCTGAGCCGAAGGCAGACACTTAACGACTGAGTCACCAAGGCGCCCCTAAAATGATTTTCTTTTTTTTTTTTTTTAAAGATTTTATTTATTTGACAGAGAGAGATACAACGAGAGAGGAAACACAAGCAGGGGGAGTGGGAGAGGGAGAAACAGGCTTCCCGCTGAGCAGGGAGCCCAATGCAGGGCTTGATCCCAGGGTCCTGGGATCATGATCTGAGCTGAAGGCAGACGCTTAACGACTGAGTCACTCAGGCGCCCTCAGAAGTTTTTTTTAATAAACTTTATTTTTAGAATAATTTTACAGAAAATTTGCAAGACAGTGGAGTTCCCATAAACCAGTTTCCTGTTACTATATCACATTACTACAGTATATTTCTTACAGTTAATAAACCTATATAGATATTATCTGTTGTCTGTACTTTATTCAGATTTTCTGTTTTTCCCTAATGTTCTTTCTCTGTCCCAGGAACCCATCCGCATACCACATTACATTTAACCATCAATTTAGGCTCTTTATGGTTGTGAAAAACCTTTCAGCTTCTCCTTGTCTTTCATGACCTAGACAGTTCTAAGGTCAGGTCAAGTATTTTGTAGAATGATCCTCTGTTGGAATTTGTCAGATGTTTTTCTCATGATTACATGCAGTTACGGGTTTGGGGGAGCGTGGCACAGTAAAAAACATATTTGGTCTTTGTCCCCAGGGCCTGGCACATAGCTCCCAAACCCTTGGAAGCTCCTGGTAAGGGCAACCACAGCTGAGGTTAAGTTAATGAGGTGGTAACTGTGGGCTCCCACATGGCTGGGAGCTGGGGAAACAACCAAGCGATGAGAAGGTTGTAAACTTCACTTGTTAACTCAGCCTCCACCTACCCAGTGAAATCATAAAAACCATCAGAGAGAAGGGCTCAGGGCTGGGCGCTGCCAGGGTGGGGCCGGGCAAAAGGCACAGACGGTCTGGACCTCCCTTCGGTGCTTCTCTTCCATCGTCCCGCTCCTCGTGAGTTGTACCCTTCACCGAATACGGGTAAGGAAAGCCCCTTCCTGAGTGCTGGGTGTTCCAGGAATCATCAAACTGGAGGCGTGCAGGTGGGAACCCACCCACGAATTTGTAGTCTGCGTGGCAGAAATGTGGGTGGCGTCTGAAGTGGGGGCAGAGAACCCGAGACCCGCTTGTTTGGGTGTTGGAAAAGACACCCCGTGTTTGGGACCCGGATACATCTTAGTAAAGGGGATGACCGGAGGAGGCCAGCGGAGAGCCCCTCTTTTTGCTGGGCGTCTTGAGATAGGATCTATAAGGCAGTTATAAGGGGGTGACAGACTGGAGGACTGCATAAAGGAGGGTTAAAAAAAACAAGGTCAGCAGCGGACAACGCGGGGGAGAGAAGGCTGGAAGGGAAGCATCGAACGGTTTCGTTTCCCGCGACTAGCGTTAGAGAAGCGCCAGGCGCCGCCGCCACATCCCCGGCGCTCGCACGCCCTCCCGCGGCCCCAAACCCCGCGGCGCGCGTCCCCTCCGGAGGCGGTGGGGGACGCAGCGGGGCGGGGCGGGCAGGCCGGCCGCCGCCGGGGGAGGGCGGGGTCGCAGGCCGGGCCGCAGGCCTCCGCTGGGGAAGGCGGGAGACCCTCCCGGGCCCACCACGGAGGGGGCGGGGCGGCGCTTCCGGAAGGGCCGCGAGGAAACCCCGCGCATGTCAGCGCCACCGCACTCGCGCTCCTCCCCGCGGGGACCCCGCCGGCTCGGCCCGCTTGTCAGTGCGCAGGCGCGGCCCGCCGCCCGCAGCCCGGCCAACCACATTCTTGGGTTCCTTCCTCCCCCCCCGCCCCCGCCACCGGGCGCCGTCCCAGACGCACGTGTGTGCCAGGTGCGAGCGGGAGCGGGAGCAAGCAGGACGGGCCCACGCGCGGCCGGAAGATACGCGTGAATTCTCCGCAGCGTCGGTGCGCCCGCGGCTTGCTAGTGACCCAAGTCCAGGGGCAAGGGGGAAAGGATTGATAGGTGTACCCACCTTGAAAAACAAAAATCGGTTCGGAGGCAAACAAAAACCTACCATAAAGAAAGTAAAAGATGGGGAAAATATATCTGCAACGTATATCACGGATACAAGGTTAATATCCCACATAAGTAAATAAGACTGAGGGGACCAAAGATCAGAATTCCAATTTTAAAGAAGGCGAGAGACATGAATGGATAATCTGCAAAAAAAAAAAAAAAAAAAAAGTATGAAACTGGTCCTTAAACGAAAAGATGTTAGTTAGGTTCTTATAGTAAGAGAAAAGCACATTATTCTGAGATACGATTTCTAACTTGATCCAGTTTGCAGAAGTCAAAAACGAGAGGACAGGCTGCGGGGACGCAGGCACTCATACATTGCTGGTGGGAATGCAAGACGGTACAACTCCCGCACAGGGGAATTTGGCAACATCTAACAAAAGTTGGTGTGTATTTATCCTTTGACCCAGCAGTTGCACAGCTAGAAACTCTCCCTCGAGAAACACGCCAACATGAAAGTATATATATGTACAAAGTTACCTATTGCAGCATTACTTGCAATGACAAAATCTTGGAGACAATTTTTGTGCCAATACACAGACAAGGGGTTGAATAAACTGGCACGTTCATACAATGAAATACTATGTGGTTGTTAAAGAGCGTGAGGAAGATATCTATGAGCTGATATGGAGTGATTTCTAGGATATATTGATAAGTGAAAAAAGTTAAATACAAAATACATATATTATGCTACTTTTTGTGTAAAATGAGGAGAAATAAAATATTCAAGGATCTGCTTATTTTTGCTAAAAAAGAAAACTCAGGAAGAATCAACTAGAAACTAATAAATTGGTTACTTAGAGTGGATGGGTGGGAATGGGGAGAAACTGGGGGAATGACATGTATTCAAGCGTACTTTTTTGGGGTAGTTTTGACTTGTAGAAACATGGATGTTTTAATATTCAGTAAAGTAAAGTAAAATTAAATCAACAAAGAAGGGGGAAGAGAAAACTAAAATTGAATACAAACAGAAGTAAACTAATGAACTAAATGCTATAGTAAATTAACTGCAGGAGAAGTAAACCCAGATTACTTTTGAACACAAATCTTTGTACACCTTCTGTGTGTAAACAAGCGAACAAAACTACAAAGAAATTTTGAACTTCACTTAGTTGCCAGTGGTCCGGGGTAGCAATTCTGAAAATATTGTGTGTGTATTGTAGGATCAAGTAAATTGATGAATATACTATGGTATATTCATTCTCCTTTGGAGTAGGGTGTTACAAACATGGAGGGAGGGGCGGCAAGGCAGAACTCTGTGGATTGGAATCAGAGCTCTGTCAATTGGAATCTACTTCCTAGATCTGCCTGCTGAGAAAGCCTGGGCAATAGGGGCACTCCAAGAGCCATGAGCATTCCTTGTGTCCATATCTTAGTTTCTAAACACCATTGTCCAGAGCTCCTTGGAGTAATGGCTCACTCCGGGAGAGGCAGGGCAAGTGAAAGATACTCAGGAACAGCTTGTGCCAGCTGAAAGCAAGGAGGTGCAGAAAGAATGATGGAGACAGGTCAGGAGGGACACAGGGCCAGCTTGATAGGGCTTCCAGTGGCCAAATTTAGAGCCATTTGAAATCAAAATGAATAATGACAGTAGTGAATTATGACATTGGAAAAAAACGATCCGTGAGTCCAGAATGATACCAAAAAAACAATCTTGCAAACAAACAAATAGAGGAATGGCTCTTCTTTACAGTAGAGTACCAACTAATAAATGCTAAAGGGACAGCAGAGTTAGAAAAGTAACTGTCGTGCAACTATTATAGCAATAACTGACTCAGGCGGGAATCATTAATAGATGCTAAAACCCCTGGGTGAAAGCTTGTTGGGGGATATTACACAGTCAACTCCACAGGAACCTTTATAGTGGGAAAATTTGGTGATACCACCTTAGCCATGTGATCAAAGTCAGCATCATCAATAAGGGTGACCTGACATCATATGCCAAAAAAGCATCCCCTGAATTGGATCATAAAGAAACAGACAAACTCTTAATGAGGGATAATAATATGGGCCTGACTCTCAAACAATGTCAAGACCACAAAAGACAAAGACTAAGGAACTGTCCAGATTAAAGGGGAATAAAGAGACGACAACTGCATGAAATGTGTGACTTTGGCAAAGATAATATTACCATAAAGGGTGTTATTGGGACAATTGTCAAAATGTGAGCATGGACTGAACACGAGATACTGGCGTTGGATCGGTGTTCAAATTTGAACATTGCAACGTGGTTACATAAGAGAACCTTCTTGTTTTTAGGAAGTTTACCCTGAAATACTTAGGACTGAAGAGTCATGATTTCTGCAACTTAATCTCAAATGGTTCAGGGGAAAGAAGAAAAGTCGGTGGGCGCCTGGGTGGCTCAGTTGGTTAAGCGACTGCCTTCGGCTCGGGTCATGATCCTGGAGTCCCGGGATCGAGTCCCGCATCGGGCTCCCTGCTCAGCGGGGGGTCTGCTTCTCCCTCTGACCCTCTTCCCTCTCGTGCTCTCTGTCTCTCATTCTCTCTCTCAAATAAATAAATAAAATCTTTAAAAAAAAAAAAAGAAGAAAAGTCGGTGCGACACTTTGTACCACTTAGTGGATACACCCCAATTTGCCTAATATGTTCCCTACTATGGAACATTTAAAATTTTCCAATTAAGGGGCACCTGGCTGGGGCAGTCTGTAGAGCATCCGAGCCCCATGTTGGGTGTAGAGATTACTCTAAAATAATAATTAAAAAAATAATAATTCAAAAAATAATAATCTTTAAAATAAAAATTAAAAGAGAATTTAATAATAATTTTAAAATAATAATTTAAATAATAATTTTAAATAATAATAAAATATAAAAAATATATAATTAAAAAATAAAAAATGTTTTGCCAATTAAAATCACTCATAAACCATGTGGCTATCAGTATCTTTAAGAATCTAATTTCTTCTTTTATTAGCATTTTTATTTTTTATTTTATTTTATTTATTTATTTATTTTAAAGATTTTATTTATTTATTTGACAGAGAAAGACACAGCGAGAGAGGGAACACAAACGGGGAGTGGGAGAGGGAGAAGCAGACTCCCCGCCGAACAGGGAGCCGGATGCGGGACTCGATCCAGGGACTCCAGGATCGTGACCTGAGCCGAAGGCAGTCGCTTAACCAACTGAGCCACCCAGGCGCCCTATTAGCATTTTTAGAATGCCCACAACTGTGAATCCCAAATCAAAAAGATGTTTTTTGGCCTTTAAGAAGAGTGGTAGCTTGAGATGCCAAGAGTGGCTGATTTAAATAGAAGGTTGTATGTACGGGGGTGGGGGGGGGGTGTGACAGCATAGAGCTACAAATAGCAGGAGATTCTGAAAGCAGCTGCTGGGGCTACCGTGCACAAGACTCTTGTGTCACTAGGGAAAGCCCCCCACACCAAGCTCACAGCAGACCTTTTAGGCTAGTAACACCCCTGCCATTGTCCTGCGAACCATGGGTCTACTCCAAGCCACCATGGCCTACACCTAGATTTTGGACAATAAGGGTTTGTGATTAGCTGGCTCGTTGCCTCTAGAGGATTCTCTTAAGAACCACAATGTGAAGTTTTGTGTTTGGGAACCTCACAATTCTCCAAGGCAGTTGTAAAAATCAGTATAAACTGCAAATTGAAAAGAACAGGTATTTGGCCTAAAAGATATTCAGTTGAGAACAAATAAAAACCACTGGTAATGGGAGATATATTGGTATAACTACTTTGGAAAACAGTTTAGCATTACCTTTAAAAACGAATGTTAATTAGCTCAACCCAGTAATCCCTCTCCTGGGTCCACAACCCAGAGAAATGTTTGCCCACTGGCTCCGGGGATAAGTAAGGGGATATTCAGAGCAGGACTGTCTGTCACAGCAAACAAACTGGAAATAACTCAGTGTCGATCAGCTGGACAAGGGCTAAACAAATGATGTTGTAGTCATACAACAGAATATATTATGTAGCAGTGAAAATGAATATAAAGTGCAGCTATGCAAAATTATATGTGTAAATCTTAGAAACATGGCATGGAAAAGTGCCAGGCTCAGAAGTGTACTTATTGAATAATATTTTTATAAAGCTAAAACAAAACAATGTACTGTGTAGGGATATACTCATTTAAGATGTATTTTTTAAAGCAAGGGAGTGATAAATGGAATATCAAGGATGAGGAGTCAGGGGTATGGGATGGGAAAGATAAAAAGTATAGAGGTATTGGCAATATTCTAGTTTTTGTTTTTTTAAACATGCACTGTAAATGTCCTTCATAGGTGAAGAAATGCAAATGACTAGTAAAACATTGAAAAAAAATGTTTTTCCAGTAATTCAAAAGGAAAGAAAAACCACTCTTTTAAGAGAAATAACCATTTTTCATTAATCAAAGTAGTAAAGATTTATTTTTATTTATTTTTTAAAGATTTTATTTATTTATTTATTTGACAGAGAGAGCTAGAGGGCACAAGCAGAGGGAGGGGCAGAAGGAGAGAGAGAAGCAGACTCCCTGTGGAGCAGGGAGCCCGACACGGGGCTCGATGACGCGGGGCTCGATCCCAGGACCCCAAGATCATGACCTGAGCCGAAGGCAGATGCTTAACGATCTGAGCCACCCAGGCATCCCAAGATTTATTTTTTTTAGAGCAGGGGAGGGGCAGAGACAGAGGGAGAGAGTGAATCTTAAGCAGGCTCCACTCCCAGCGCCGAGCCAGACTCAGGGCTCAATCTCACAACCCTGATATCATGACCTGAGTCAAAATCAAGAGTTGGACGCTTAATCGACTGAGCCACTCAGGTGCCCCTAAAAGTAATAAAGATTTTTTTATTTTTATTTTCTTTTTATTTTATTTATTTATTTATTTATTTTAAAGATTTTAAAAAAGCGAGAGAGGGAACACAAGCAGGGGGAGTGGGAGAGGGAGAAGCAGGCTCCCCGTAGAGCAGGGAGCCCGATGTGGGACTCGATCCCAGGACTCTGGGATCATGACCTGAGCTGAAGGCAGTCGCTTAACCAACTGAGCCACCCAGGCGCCCCCCCCCCCTTTTTTTTTTAAAGATTTTAATAAAGATTTTTTTAAAAGGCTGTCCTCTATTAGGAGATAAAATGATACAACATTCAAGAAGTTTGGCCTTAGGTTCCCATAGTCTTAGGCTTATATCATTTGACCCAGTAATTTCACTTATAGGAACACAGGAGTATATCCTAACCAATTACCAGAAAGGTGGCTAAAAAGTTTTTGTACAGGACTGTTCTCAGCATTGTGTGAGCAATCACTTGGGGGAGAAAACAGCCCAACAACATGAGAGGAGTGAACAAATCATGGAACACTCAAATGTGGAATTTTTTTTTTTTTTTAAAGATTTTATTTATTTATTTGAGAGAGAGAGAATGAGAGACAGAGAGCATGAGAGGGAGGAGGGTCAGAGGGAGAAGCAGACTCCCTGCCGAGCAGGGAGCCCGATGCGGGACTCGATCCCGGGACTCCAGGATCATGACCTGAGCCGAAGGCAGTCGCTTAACCAACTGAGCCACCCAGGCGCCCTCAAATGTGGAATATTTTGCAGTTGTCAGCAATTGTGGTTCTTGAAGACATTTACTCTGGTCACCTGAATTCTGCTCACTCTGGTCACTCTGAATTCTGCTGTGTTTACTAGAAACCTCAGCAGTGACGGCAGATCTCAACTTGAGGTTTTCTCTGACCTGGAGGCCATCCATAGCCACCTAACTGGAGGCCAGACTCCATTCCTTTTCCCAGATGCTTAGTCTTTGCATTTATCTCCTTGGTTTTTTTTTTGGGGGGGGGCAGTATTCCTAATGGACACCATGGGGCCTTCTATAGAGGTCCACCACAGAATAATGAATTCCCTATTCCCCAAAACACAGATGGGGAAGGCTCAAGTACGTGCTTGGAACTGCTATGCTGACAGTGAAGGCTTCAGGAATTAGATGGCAAAAATAGGACCATCCATTGTTGAGGCATCAATGGAAATCTACTAAGTGCCCCTAGCAAAGGAACAGTAAATCCAGGTCTCAGTTACTCTTGTGATGAAAGCAGTTAGCACCTAGCACCGGAACAAGAAATCCACTGAACAAGCAGTTTAAAAAAAAATTTTTTTTTAAATATTTTTATTTATTTGAGAGAGAGAAAGACAGAGGGTAAGAGAGAGCATGAGCGGGGGGCGGGGAAGGGAGAAGCAGGCTGCCCCCACTGAGCAGGGAGCCCCATGCAGGGGCTCCATCCCAGGACCCTGGGATCATGACCTGAGGGGAAGGCAGACGCTTAACCTACAGAGCTACCCAGGTACCCCTGAATAAGCAATTTAAACCCATAATCTGCACCTTCTTCACCCAAACATCCTAGCAAGAGGGGCCCGATTTGGCGACTTTTCCTTGTCACCTAGCAAAACCTTCAGCCACCTTGGTTTCACGCTGTGCCAGGAATAAAGACAGATCTCGTCCTTGCCCCTGGAGAGTTTCCAGCCTCAAAGAGAAGGCAGACTCAGGGTTCAAACAATTACAAGGTGGGTGAGTGTTGTTGCTGGAGTGTGTGGGGGAGGGGGGAGGGGGCTCACCTAGCCTAGGCGTGGAGCGTGGAGCGAGACCTCCCTGGGGAGGTGGCATTTTGACGTTTAAGGCAAAGCCTAAGGACAGGTAGGAGAACGCAGGGGCAGGCCAGGCCGTGCTCTGGGCGGCCAAGTGGAGGAGAGCCGGGGGAGGGGTGCCCAGGTTGAGCCAGAAGTCCCTGCCAGTGTGGCCAGCGGTGGCCACAGCAGTCAGGATTTGGGGTTGTGCAGCGGCAGTGGGACCCCACCGAGGGGCTTCCCTACCTGGCCTTTCGCACTGTCCCCGACGCCCCCGCTGCCACCTGCTCTGTCCTGGGCACACCTTCCGGGGCATTTCGGCAGCGATCGGCCACCCGATGGGCCGCGGCGCGGAGCCCGGCTGGGGGTGCCCCGGGCTCCGGCAGCAGGTAGGTGCGGCGCGGATGGCGGGGCTCGGTCCGGCCCGGTAAAGTGCCCGGTCCCGGCTCCCCGGGGCCCTGGGCGCACGCTCCTCCGTGGGTTCTCCCAAGAAACGGCCGGATTCTTCGGCTCGGTTTCCTGCCTTTGATCCTGCTGTTACTCCCCTAGGGGGGAGTTATTTATAGAAGGGAATAGTTTGATCACCTCCTGCTCGTCTGGTTTTGCTTTTCTTATTCAAGATGCCCGGGGGCTGGATGCAATCATCTTTCCAGGGTTGAAATCTCGTTCAAAGCGGGCAGCATAAAGCAGTTCCAATTCAGCTGCGTCATCTGCTCTTGGCTTCTTCAGGAAACGGCCTTTTCTCTAGTTAGGGCTTTACAAGCATTTATAAACCCGATAACGCACAGGCCCTGTGGTTACTGAGTTCCTTTCTCACAGTCTCAATTTCTCCTTTTATTCCACCAGATTTACTGTTATTTTATTGTAAACTGCCTGCAATGCTTTTGAGGCTAAGATGCAGGATTTGCATAAACTCATTTTATTTTTTTTGTTTAGCTATAGTATAGGTTTTTTTTTTTTTTTTTGAAGTAGGCTCCATACCTAGCAAGGAACCCCTCACAACCGTAGATCAAGACCCTGAGATCAATACCTGAACTGAGATCGAGAGTCAGATGCTTAACCAACTGAGCCACCCAGGAGCCCCTATATTAGGTTTTTTTATAATTGAAGTGTAGTTGACAATGCTTTGGGTGTGGCACATAGTGATTCGACCACTCTATGCATTATGCTGTGTTCACAAGTGTAGCATTTAAAAAATACGTTTGCATTAAAAAAAACCCACAGGTTGACCTGCGAAGCAAGGGACACCAACAAGGAGCATGGCAGCTTTTCTGGACCCCTTCCTGGAGTCTTGATGCTGGTGCCTCTACAAAAACCCAGTGAAAACAAGAAAGCAGAGCCATGGTGGCCTGGGAATGTAAGGGGCTGCATGTAATGCTCCCATTCTCCCACTGAGTCTTTCCACCAAACTTTGCTTTCCAGACCCATGAAACTTACAGTAGCAAAATTTGATAACAGGTGTGAGGTTTTTTGTTTGTTTGTTTGTTTTAAATAAGCAGGGATTCACTTTCCCTAAGCATGGAAGTCTCAGTAGGAGAAAATGCCCCGGTTGGCTGAGGGAGAAGAGAAAATTCAGTTATTATGTGCCTCATCTGCCCCTTTTCATGGCCTCTGCAGCCACAAGGGGAGGACCCGTTGGTGTTGGGTGTTACCGAAGTGACTGTAATTTACACCGAGTTTGCTTTTTGATAAATTATCATCTGTGCTTTGCTGGGTGACATTCCCAGGGTGCTCTGCTGAAGGGCCCCTGAAGTTTTTGACCCTCAGTCCTGTCACTCCCAGTTGTCCCTTGATGCCCCTCTGCTTGTCCCTTTCTCAGGTCTCAGGCTGTCTGGGATTTTACTTGGCAAATCATGAGGCAGCAGATTATATTACAATGTTTCTGTCCTCCTTCCTACACACTGGGGGGTGGGAGGAGGATGTCTACTCTGAATTTTCTAAATTACTGTGGTGGACACTGAAAGCAGCCACAGTCCAGAACTTGACACTGACTGCAATTTAAATCTCATCCTGTTGGGACATTAAATGATAACACCTGAAGTAAAGGTTCAAATGGTAGGGATGTGAGGCACTGTGACTGGTCGGCTCAGAAACATTTGGGGGCAGACACGCTTTTCCGTGCCTGAGGAAGGCAACTTGATCTACTTGAAAGGAGACCTGCTTTGGGTAGACCACAGCCCGTTTCCTGTGCTGTTAGAAGGAGGTAATAATATTCACCCCTAAGAGTTAGGAGGATGAAATGAAAGCGTCTTGTTCTCCTATTCCCTTCCTTTTGACTCATCCAGGTGGGCTGTTCCTGGATCAGGTCACTACCAGGCCCTGTGTGCCCACCTCCTTCTTTTTTTTTTTATTTTTTTATTTGAGAGAGGGAATGAGAGACAGACAGCAGGAGAGGGAGGAGGGTCAGAGGGAGAAGCAGACTCCCTGCCGAGCAGGGAGCCCGATGCGGGACTCGATCCCGGGACTCCAGGATCATGACCTGAGCTGAAGGCAGTCGCTTGAACCAACTGAGCCACCCAGGCGCCCGCCCACCTCCTTCTTAATCCTCAGCCAGGACCATGTGGATGCTGTTATTCTCCAGGAGGACTGTGAGGACAGAGGCACCTGCCCACAGTCACATGGTCACTGTATGTGTCCGTGTCTGTGCCCGTGGGGGGAGCCGGGGATCTGGGGCAATATTTGAACCCAGGATGCCTGACTCCAGATCGATGCCTCTGTTGCTTCACCATGCAAACTGCAGCTCACACAGGCTCAGCCCTGGGCTGCTAAGAGGATGCAGTGCTAAGGCTTTTTCATTTTGGTTGTAAAGGTTTTAGTCAATTTCCAGTCATTCATTTGATCTCTTTAACCAGCGTTTTAAAAGTGCGACCCTTTTTGTTCAGGAAATAGGAAGACAACTGGTGAGTGGGGCTCACCTGTTTGCTGTTCAGTCTCTGATCTATTGAGGTGGTTTAGACTTTTGAGTCTGCTGAGTGCTGTGTTTGTCTAATCTCTGGAAGCTTATGGTACTAATCGCCCCAACTGGAGGTCTTATCTGATGGGCAGGAAACTATTCACAGATGGTGACTCCCTTCCCCCAACTAGGAATGGATTTTTATGTGCATAGGATGTAAAGGACCACTCCCCTCTGTTGGATGAAGATCAATTTGCTTTCAGTGGAGAGAGTTTTGTGAGCACTTCGCTCTCTAGTGGCCAAGTAGGCAAAAGAGTCAAACAGTTCTCCCTCATCTTACAAATTGAGGTACGAGCCAGTTTAGTTTCAGAAACTTTGATCGAGCAACAGTGAGAAATACCAGGGTTATGAACGTGAATAAGACATCACTGCAGATCAGGTCCTTGTAAAGTGAATCACGTCGTAAATGTATTAGGATTTTATAGCTTGATGATCTGGTTTGTGTCACTCCTTTTTTAAATAGTTGAAAACTGGGACCCAGAGAGATGAAATGATGTGCTGAAGACCGTAAGGCTAGTTAGGGACAGGGGAGAAAATGCCAATGAAATTCAGTAAAGGTTATCTCCTAATTTTTATGACTTTTTATTTTGAAATAATTTCAGACTTACAAGAGTTGCAAAAATAGTACAGAGTTCTTTGCTCGGCTTCCTCCAGTGTTAACATCTTACACAACCATGGATTTATCAAAACTAGTATATCAACTAAACTACAAACTTCAGATTTCACTAGTTTTTCCACTAAAGTCCACTTAGTTCCAGGATCCAATCCAGGGTACCACATAGCATTTATTACTTTTTTTAGATTTTTAAAAAATTTACCCTAGCATTTAGACTGCAGTTTTAAACTTTGTATTTTCCTGTACTTGAGGTTCTTTAAGATGTTGTTGAATCAGTGACATTCAGCTGTAGTACAGGAAATGTATCCCAAGCCTCTTTTGGTTTTGGAGCTGTTTCCAGAGCCAGCTGTTTGCCGGGAGGATCTTGATGAACCCTCTTACAGCTTTTTGGATGTGTCCGAGTTCTGGACAATCCCAGCCTGTCTGATCTGGATACAAAAGGCTGCCCTCGGGGCCAGCAGCACCATAGTCTGAACCTTCTGCTTCTGTTCCCTCTTGGATCTTGAGTCTCATTTCTATTTATTACTGTTGTGCATAGAGCATTCTTTGCTCTCAGGTGCCTGGTTTATATGGTGAAGGACTTTGGAGTCAGAAGGACATAAATCCAGCCTCCAGCATCCCCACCCAGTTGTGGTACCTTGAGCAAGTCACTCATTTGCTCCTCTGCAGGATGGGGACAACAGCCTCCCTGCAGAGTCGAGAGGTCTAAATGTAAGAATATACACAGTGATTAGCATAGTGCATGATGTGCTGATGTGGAGAGAATAAACAAGTTGATGGACGGCACGAGGGGGAGACTAGGCTAGCTGGGTACAACGGAGTCTCGAATGCCAGGTAAGACACTGAACTCCCTGGTGGGCAGGGGTGAACACTGAAGGGTTTGAGTAGGGGAGCAATGAGATCAGAGTTGACCTTACAAAGTCACAATGTGCTGGATTACAGAGAGGCGGGAAGCAGGAAACCCACAGGGAATCATCAGGAGGCTATTGTGTTAGTTCCGATGAGCGGATGAGAGCAGAATGGGCACTTGGACTGGATGAGGGGTGGGGTGGAAAGATGAAACCCTCAAGAGACGGTGTGGAGATGTCATCCACTGATACAGAGGATGTGAGGCAGAGGCGGGACTCCAAGATGACTATGTTCTAGGTCCACGTGAAAAAAAGACTGATGTCATTAACTTAGCTAGAGAAATCAGGACAAAGAGGAAATTTGTGGGGAAAGAAATATAGTTGGTTTTATTCATGTTGCACTTGGGATACCAACAGAAGGTCCAAGTAGGTTTGGAGAAACAATGATTGTGGCCCTGTAGCCATCTGGACATCATGCCCAAAGGGTGGCCACTGAAACCCAAAGAGCAAATGGACCACCCTGGAAGAGAATGTAGGTGAGGCCGGAGTTGGGGGCAAAGACTCCTTCCAGACCAGTGGTTCACAGAAGGGTCAGAGACAGAACTAGGATATATCAGTTAGCCCTGGCTGCCGTAACAAGGTACCGCAGACTGGGCATTTTCAACAGCCCAAATATATGTCCTCACGGTCTGGAGGCTGGACGTCCAAGATCAAAGTATCAGCAAGTTAGCTTCTTCTGAAGGTTTTCTCCCTTTGTCTTCACGTGGTCTTCCCTTTGTGTGTATCTCTATCCTAATCTAAGGACACCAGTTATCCTGCATCAGGGCCCACGCATATGACCTCATTTTACCTTAAGCACGACTTTAAAGGCCCCATCTCCAAATAGTCACATCTTGAGATACTGGGGATAGAATTTCAACATTAGAACTTGAGTGGGGGGAGGGGCACAATTCAGCCCATAACACAGAAACAGAAATAGATAATGACTTTTGAAAGAACTCAAGGTAAGAGTTTCAGAAAGGGGGCGCCTGGGTGGCTCAGTCGTTATGCGTCTGCCTTCGGCTCAGGTCATGGTCCCAGGGTCCTGGGATCGAGCCCCGCATCGGGCTCCCTGCTCCGCGGGAAGCCTGCTTCTCCCTCTCCCGCTCCCCCTGCTTGTGTTCCCTCTCTCGCTGTGTCTCTCTGTCATATAAATAAATAAAATCTTTAGAAAAAAAAAAAAAAGAGTTTCAGAAAGGACAGGGGCTGGCTCAGATCCACTCACGCCCCTGGCCTCTTCCCCTCTCTCCAGTGATTCACAAGGAAGGAGGCTCTTGGAGGCGCCTCTTTCGTTTGGCTTCCAAAGAGGTATGTCAAGGGCGATGGCAGAGCCCAGAGGACTGGAGAAGCCAGGGGAATTCCCCTCTTCTCCCTAGCTCTGGCAGGGTCCCCAGCATTAGCTGTTATCCCTGGGAGGTTCCCCCTTCCACCAGGTGACCCTGGCTCTAGGCTGAGGTCACCCCATCTCCCTGTGGGTAGGTAGTGGCTTTCTGCTATTTCTGTTCTCTGGGTTGCCTCACCGTCCCATGTTTGGTATGTTGGCACCCTCATCGTGCCTGTAGCCAATTTTCGATATCAAATCCCCTCTGTGAGAATATCTAGAGTGGTTTCTGTTTACCTGATTGGTAGAGACACCAGAGTCAGAAAAGCAAATGCTGCAGAATGATGGAACAGATGGCAACTGAAAATGGTCAGATCTTTGTGTGCTGCAGGTAGAGGGGGCCAGCAGGGAAGGGGGCCTGGTAGCACAGGGAAGGGAGAAGAGAGCTTGTGATGCCCACTAGGGGAGGGAAAGGAAGGTAGACCTTGTGGTCATAAGATTCAAAAGGCTACCTGAAGGGGGTGATAGTGTTTGCCCAGAAAAACATTCAGGAGCCATCATTTTGTGGAGCATTTCCTTTCTCCTACTGCTGACATGTAGCATTGTCTTTTATTTTTATTTTTATTTATTTATTTGACAGAGAGAGACACGGCGAGAGAGGGAACACAAGCAGGGGGAGTGGGAGAGGGAGAAGCAGGCTCAATCGCAGGATCCTGGGATCATGACCTGAGCTGAAGGCAGATGCTTAACGACTGAGCCACCCAGGTGCCCCAACATGTAGCATTGTCTTATATGGAGGGACCGATTTCTTCCTCCTGCTCTGGAGACTTACCACGCACACAATTACGTCTGTTTATTTATAGATATGCTTTTGCAGAGACTGTAACTGCTCTCCTTCATGAGAAGAGAGACAGACACGGTGAGAGGTGGGCAAGGTTCCTCCTGCCGTGGGTATTCAGTGTCCCCGTCCAGACCACAAGCCCTTCCTCGATTAGATTTCCTTTTTTTATGTACTTCAGTTGCCTGATTAAACAATTTGTATAAATCCAGCAAATTAAGCTTATCAGTATGGCAAACCTGATGTTCTCTTAGATGTTTCAATGCTGTTTAAAGACTCAGTAAGATTTCAAGTTAAAAATACCCATTTCAAGTTAGATTTAGAAGGCTGTGCCTAAAATAGCCAATTCTCTAACACATTTCAGGTATACAGATACCACATACACATAGATTCCTTATTAACCCAGAAATATAAATCTGTGGTTTTATTTCTTCTAAGCCTGTATTTGACTCAAAATTTTATTGGATTCGGAGATGGATTTTTTTTGTTTTGTTTTGTTTTTATAAAGATTTTATTTATTTATTTGACAGAGACAGAGACAGCGAGAGCAGAAACACAAGCAGGGGGAGTGGGAGAGGGAGAAGCAGGCTTCCTGCTGAGCTGGGAGCCCGATGTGGGACTCGATCCCAGGACCCTGGGATCATGACCTGAGCCGAAGGCAGTCGCTCAACCAACTGAGCCACCCAGGCACCCGGAGATGGATGTTTTTTGAGAAAACAGTGACTGTCCTGGTTAATGGAGATCATTGATCATCACAGAGTTTTGCTCAGTCTTTATGAGACACCAAATCCCATCTATTGTGGTCACATCAATGATTCTGTAATCTCAAGGAATGCAGTCACTTAGCCCCTCTCTAGATTCAGATCAAAGCATTACTTATTTCTGCCCCAGAGAAGCTTGCACTTCCCATACTGGCTGATCAGTTCTCAAATGTCATCTGATTTTTAAGATCTT
This sequence comes from Mirounga leonina, assembly GCF_011800145.1. NCBI lineage: Eukaryota > Metazoa > Chordata > Mammalia > Carnivora > Phocidae > Mirounga > Mirounga leonina. The sequence goes on along the minus strand of NW_023270442.1, from coordinate 16,893,804 downwards.
TGGACCTAAGACATTGAGCACTTTGTTATATTTTTAGGACCATCTCACTCTTCAGGAGCCTTAAAACGAGATCCGACTGATTTCTAGGCTTTGCTTTGGCATCACAGCTTCTGGGGTCTTTGTATCGATGATTCTCCCTTGGCTCAGAAATAGCCTTCTAAAGGAAGAATTTACAATGTACTAATTTTCATCAATAGGATAAAGGAGTCAGTATTACAAACACAAGTAACAAGCAACAGCAGTGCTGATTATATTCTACATTCTTTTGGAATAAACTTTTATTGTGGATCATCATGATCTCATGGCTCTTCATAAATTTAATGCATTTCAATTTGATACTCAAATTGTCCTAACCTGGCTAGTGGGGGGCCCTTTGGGTTGGCTCCTGTATCCTTCTGATAGGACCCTATTTTTCTTTGAAGCTTACCTTCTTTCTGGAATGAGGTGTCCTGGTCCATTAGGCATGTCCCTAACACTTGCACCAGCCATTTCTCCAAGGATCTCTGGTTCCTTTTAATGGAAAAAAATAGCATGCATACCAGGATCTGAGCACTAGGGTGCATTTCAGGGTGAAGTTGCTCTGAGGCCATCTTCATGAACAAAGCTGGAAAAGGTATTTCTTTTTCTCTTAAAGACTTAAAGACATGAGTACTATTTTCAATAGTTTGAGGTGTTCCAAGTTAAAATTCCTCCCATCCTCTAATTATATCTCCTTTTCTCTTTATTTTGATTAATAAAGTTGCTTTTTGCTTCATTTAACAATGTCCTTGTTCTTTTTATTTTTTTTACTTTTTTATTTTTTTATTTTTAAAGATTTTATTTATTTATTTATTAGAGAGAGAGAATGAGAGAGAGAGCATGAGAGCGGGGAGGGTCAGAGGGAGAAGCAGACTCCCCGCTGAGCAGGGAGCCCGATGTGGGACTCGATCCCGGGACTCCAGGATCATGACCTGAGCCGAAGGCAGTCGCCCAACCAACTGAGCCACCCAGGCGCCCCTGTCCTTGTTCTTTTTAGAACAAGGTATTCACATGAGCATTAAAACTCATATTGAATCATATACTGAATAGATACCAAGATTTTCTGTACAGTTCCTTTGGTTCTTAGTATCTCAGGATGGATGCTTAGTAATTCATAATCCCTTTCTCTCTTTCTTTTTTAAGTAGGCTCTGTGCCCAACTTGGGGCTTGAACCTACAGCCCTGAGATCAAGAGTCACAGGTTGCACCAACTGAGCCAGCCAGGCATCCCAGTAATTCATAATCTCTTGTTTGGTGTGTGGCTCTTTACATATTCATCTGATGGACAGTTTGGTTCCACTGTTTTCATTCTGCTTTCAGCTTAAGGGTGCTGGTATTCTAATAGCTGACAGTTTTAAGTTCTTAAAAGGTGGTAGAATTTAGCAAGCGGTCTCCAGCCCCCTCCAGATAGCGAAGGGGCTGTTCCACTTTGAGATCACCTCAGTCTACCATATTCTATAATACGTTTCATTTTCTCATTACTGCGTCCACATACTGTTACTTAAAATATAGCTGTAAGATACCTGTGTGTGTGTGATCTCTAGCCAAACTAACTGGTTCTGCCTATTATTGAATTACTGATAATATTAGAATCAATACATTTTAAACAGTTGGTAAATAAATCCTATCTTAAAACTTAGATCTTCTTTTAAAATATACGTAACATTCGGGGCGCCTGGGTGGCTCAGTTGGTTAAGCGACTGCCTTCGGCTCAGGTCATGATCCTGGAGTCCCGGGATCGAGTCCTGCATCAGGCTCCCTGCTCGGCAGGGAGTCTGCTTCTCCCTCTGACCCTCTTCCCTCTCATGCTCTCTGTCTCTCATTCTCTCTCTCTCAAATAAATAAATGAAATCTTTAAAAATATATATATATACGTAACATTCTCTTACAATTTAATGTTACATATTGTTATACCAAGATTTGTAATAAATTCAAATGGTTTTAACCAGTTAGCATTATCTTGACCTACTTACTACTAGTCGATATGTTTATTTTTACTGCAGGGAGATTGCTATTACTTTGGCATTCCATATAATTAAGAAATAACGACACATTAAATATAGGCTGTTAAGGTTTTATGTGAAAGCATCCTTTTAATTCTTGGGTCACAATTCACATTTTGACTTTATTATCGGTATATATATAGATTTTTTTTAAAGTAATCGCTACACCCAACCTGGGGTTCAAACTCATAACCCCAAAATCAAGAGTCACATACGCTTTTGGCTAAGCCAGCCAGGGGCCCCTATTATCTGTATTTTTTTTTTTTACAGATTTTATTTATTTATTTAGAGAGAGAGAGAGAGTGCATGTGTGCGCCCACAAAGGGGGGAGGGTAGGGGCAGAAGGAGAGGGAGAAGCAGGCTCCCTGCTGAGCAGGGAGCCCCACGCAGGGCTCCATCCCAGGACCCTGAGATCATGACCTGAGCTGAAGTTAGATGCTTAACCGACTGAGCCACCCAGGTGCCCCTTAATTACAAACTGTGTAGAACTTAAAGTCGTTTTGATAAATATAAAGCTTCCAAAAGCAGTATTATTAGAAAAGTAACCAAAGTTTATAAAAATAAAATGCAATTAAAATAATACATTCTCAGCTTCCTTATATAATTAATTTTAAGGAGTAATTTATGGAAACGTACAAGGTATTTAATACAAAATTTTCCTATTTGGAATGAATGTTTTTAAAAGTTGGGATTCCAAAATTGATCTTTGACCAAGGGTGAGGTGGTGGTTGTTTTGATCCCTACCTTCATGGGGCCTGGCATTTGCTAATCAGCAAGATTTAAAATGACAATTTTTTTCCCCCTTTGAGGCCCTCATCACAGCCCAAGCCTCTAATTTATTCTTTTGCTGGTAGCTTGTTTCTGTCAGTCCAAATTGAGTTTTTCTTTTTGGGTTTAAACCAATAATAAAAAGGATTAATGGCTTAAAATAGTTTAATTTATTCAACGGTTAACTGCATGTACGAATAGTCCCCCTGACGCTTTCTGGCTAATAAACACACATACCATAGACATTCAAATAGTCAAAGAAAAGGTCTTCACGGTACAGCTTTTACCAACAAAAACCTCATGATTTCAATTAAATTTGTATTTAAATCATTTTTACGGAGGGCATTTTTTCAAACAGACGGTCATTCTTGAGACCCTGGGATTTCTGAGTATTTGTTTTTAGCACTCCAACACTGATGTGGAGGAAATAAATTCTTTTATATAAAGCAGAGACTAGGTAATTCAATTGCTAAATGTGAACCGTTTACAGTGAGAGCTATTTAAAATTCAGCATCTACTAAACGCTTCCAACTAGCCTGGGGTCCCTTCAGGAACTGTCCTATTCAGCTCTGGCCATTTGGCTGAGGTCAGAGAGCTTTGCAAATGCAGACAGAGCCACTGTCAGCAAGATAGGCTTTTCGTGGGCAGGAACAGTTGATCTATTTAATGGTGGTGGAGGGGGGCAGGACGGTTCCTCTAAGTGAGGGATACTGTTGGTTAACACTCTGCCTTATCCCCAAACCATGATTTCCAGGGCATGCCTCCTCAGGGCAGACGAGAGCCTTGGAGTCGGCTTTTCCTGTAGGAAGCCTCATCTTCCTTGAATTCCTCGTCTGTGGTCTATTCCTAGTCTGTTCTCCACAACGATTTGGAATAGTCTAGTGAAGAGTCCAGAGCAACCCAAATCTAGGGAGTGACAGAGGTGGATTTCAACAATGCTGCTCAAATTTTAACGTGTTTGTGAATCACATGCGGATTTTGTGAAAGTGCAGATGCTGACTCAGTGGGTCTGGGGTGGAGCCGGGGGTTCTGCATTTCTAGTGAGCTCCCAGGTGATGTCAATGCTGCTGGTCCAGGGACCACACTTTGAAGGGTGAGGGACTATAAGGGGTGAATCAGGTATGCACACAGTTGAGTCCCCCATTGTCCTATTTTTTGCATCCTTCTCCTTTTCCTTTGTTATCTGGGGATGATGAAGCCAAGCTCGATCCTTGAGCTGTTATCCTCATAAACAGAGCCTGCCATGTGCCTGTTTAACTTCTCTTACTCCTCTGCCTTCCTGTGCTCGTTCTTGGGCCTGAATGGTAACAGTGCTCCTCAGTCCAAGGGTCAAGAAGGGACCTCACCAACTTCTCAGTTCATTTTCACCCACTGTGGCCCCCATTCTTTATAACCCAGAGCTATACATAGAATTGGCCCCCACCCTTCCCCATGATGTCTTCTGAAACCATGACATCTGGAAGCACCTTAGGGCAAACCTGGAAAGTTCCTGTTCTGGCTCGATGCAGTTATGGTGTCTGAGAAGGTGGGGTTACAAAGCTCTTAAGGAACTTGGAAGAACTAGAGATGTTTGTGACCTTCAGGTAGAGGAGATGACCTCTTCATACCTAGCTGGAGTGGAGAGGCTGTGTTCTTAGAACCATAATTCAGCAAACTCCAAGAAGGCTATCTGAAGGGTTTCAGGGTTTATCATTTTGTAAAGCTTTTTCATTTTCTCATTCCTAACTTCTTAGCCCTGTGTTATCCTGGAGGGACTAAAGCCTTCCTCAGCGGGATTCATTCATTCCTTCCTCCAGTGACACAACGACCCAATTTTAGGCCTTGTGACCGTGCAGGAACTCCCTTCCCAAGTGCCACGGTCCTGCAGGAAAGTGGAAGATACGGCTTCAGCCTTGCTCATCACTTACTGTCTTTCTTCTATTTCTGGTCCACTGTGATGCTTATCTTGTTTCTGAGGCTGGTTTTTGCTTTTCACATTCTCTCTTTTAAAATCTATCGTTGCTGGGCGCCTGGGTGGCTCAGATGGTTAAGTGTCTGCCTTCGGCTCAGGTCATGATCCTGGAGTCCTGGGATCGAGTCCCGCATCGGGCTCCCGCTCTGCGGGGAGTCTGCTTCTCCCTCTGCCTCTCTCTCTCTCATGAATAAATAAATAAAATCTTAAAAAAAAAAAAAAAATCTATCGTTGCTGTATGCACTGGGAAAAAGTTCCTCCGTCACATGACTGTAAATCTGAAGTTCTGAAAGTGGGTTTTCTATACCAGTGTTTTAAAGCAGATGAATAAGTGGTCAGGGCACTTTAAACGTCTATCGTTGGATGAAGGAACACCTGGGAGTGGTGTAACTGATTGCTACTGCATTATGCCTTCTCCTTACAGCAGAGGCCAGAGTAGGAAGCGGCGCAGGGAAAATCTTTGCTATATTTCAGAATTGCTGGGGACGCTGTTTTCTTGCAAACTGCCTATTATTATTTTTTTATTTTTATTTTATTTATAATGTTCTGGGAGACCTTTTTTTTTTTTTTTTAAGACTTTATTTGACAGAGACACAGCGAGAGAGGGAACACAAGCAGAGGGAGTGGGAGAGGGAGAAGCAGGCTTCCCGCAGAGCACGGAGCCTGATGTGGGGCTGGATCCCAGGACCCTGAGATCATGACCTGAGCCGAAGGCAGACACTTAATGACTGAGCCACCCAGGCGCCCTTATTATTTTTTTTGAAGATTTATTTATTAGAATGCGCACATGAGCTGGTGGGGGAGGGGCAGGCAGAGAGGGCAGGGGAGAGGAGAGCTGATCTCAAGCAGACTCCCTGCTGCATGTGGACCCTGACAGGGGCTCAATCCCATGACCCTGATCATGACCTGAGCCGAAATCAGGAGTCCACACTTAACTGACTGAGCTACCGAGGCGCCCTGCAAACTGCCTTTTAAAACAAATGAGGGGGCACCTGGGTGGCTCGGTCGTTAAGCGTCTGCCTTTGGCTCAGGTCATGATCCCAAGGTCCTGGGATGGAGCCTCATATCGGGCTCCCTGCTCCGCGGGAAGCCTGCTTCTGTTCCCTCTCACTGTCTCTGTCAAATAAAAAAAATCTTTAAAAAAAACAAAAAACAAATGAGGTTCCATGGGTGAGAGCTCTGTCACCATCAGCAATAATTATGCTTGTCTTAGGGATGAGAACATTGAATCATAATTGATGAGGTTCCCTTTTTCTTCTGGTCTTAGGATGTCACAAATTGGTGACCCACATGTGCAAGAACACCAGGCAGCCTTTTTAGTGCTGGTCTGTCTTCAACTTGTTTTCAGTCCTTATTTTAAAATATTTAGAGTAAAAAATAAATAAATAAAATATATGTATTATATACAGTTGCATTGTATATATAATATATATAATTGCATTGTGAATTTATGTAATTTATTGTAAAATCATTTTTTTAAGGATTTTATTTATTTATTTGACAGAGAGAGACACAGCAAGAGAAGGAACACAAGCAGGCTTCCCCCTGAGCAGGAAGCCCCATGCAGGGCTCCATCCCAGGATCTTGGGACCATGACCCCAGCGGAAGGCAGATGCTTAACGACTGAGCCACCCAGGCGCCCCTGTAAAATCATTTTTGCAAGAAGGCCTAGAATAATCTAATAAACCCAGTCTCACTTTATTTTCCCAGCTGGACTGGGTAGAGGCTGTATGTTAGTAGAATAACTAACCAGTATGGTACTAGTTAATGTACGCATACCCGCAGGCCCTTCTTCAATCTGCCTCCCAGCTCTCCAAGAAAGGGAGGCCAGACTTTGGCTTAAATCAGCCAAATGGGCCCAATCCCTGGTTTGCAACCTTATCAACCTCCTCTTCCTAACGCCTCCTTTCTCCATCACACCTTCCCCCACCAGTGTGGGGGCGGGGGGCACCCAAGCTCAGGCCTCCCTCCTTACCCGCCCCAGCTCAGCCTCCCTCCATCCTCCCCCTCCCAGCCCCAGCTCA
>NW_023270442.1:16874098-16887031 GCF_011800145.1 Mirounga leonina | reverse complement strand
CCCTCCCCCCCCCCCCCCCGCCCCCGGCCTTCCCCAGCCCGCGCGGCCTCACCCCTGTGGCGCGGCCTCTTCCGGCCCGCGGGAGGGCGGGCGTGGGGCGGGGCCGGGTGGGAGGGGAGAGCCGGTGGTGCGAGCGTCCGGGGATCGCGCCCCGCCGCTGGCCGGCCGGTCATGCTCATCACGCTGTGCTACCTCTACCTGTGGGCGCGCTGGGGGCGCCGACCGGCCGCGCTCGTGCGCGCCACGGTGCAGCGGCTGCGCGCCTCGCGCTGCTCCTTCACCTTCTGCGGCGCGGCCGCGCGGCCCCAGGGTGCCCGCGTGTGCCTGAGCCGCGGCGGCCGCGTCTTCTGCGTCGGCGAGAGCCAGGTGGGCGGGCGCGGGGCCGGCGGGGGCGGGGCGGGGCCGGGGGCGCGCGCGGGGGGCGGGGCCGGCGGGAGGCGCGGCCTCGGGGGCGCCGTCTGCCGGAAGCGCTGGCCGGCCCCGCGCTGCGCCCGGGCTGCGCGAACCGGGAGGCCGCGGGCTTGGGGTCCGTGCGGGGGCCGGGCCCCGGGGTTGCCTCCGCGTGCGATATCCTCGGGACCCCGGACGGGGGGGGACCAGCGGCCCGGAGCTGCGCCAGGCGACACTGTCCCCGGCGTGCCGGGTCGACTGTATGGGGAGGCATGGCTCCTGCCGTTCCAGATCTGGCGATTAGCACTGCCCACCTGGAGGGTCTTTTCTGACATCCTCTCCTCCACTGTGGCAGCGTTTGGGTTGAACCTGAATTCACAGAAAGACAGCAGATCGTCAGCCTCTGTCACATACCTCCGAGGGGACAAAACGGCCCTGTCAGTGGCGAGTTTTACCAACCAGGGCGCCCCACTTTGCATCTCTGGCTCCGGTTTGCACACAGACTTTGTTTTTGACCCAATACTTGGCCTGATAGCTGCAAGTTCAGCAGGCTCTTTCACCTGCGGGTCGTTTAGCAAAACTAATGTTCCCTTTCTGTAAAAGGGGACAGCAGTTCCATCCATTCAGCTGTTGGAGGTGGACCTCACGGTGCAGTTCTGCCCAGATTTCCACTGACAAAACTAACACTGTTTTCATTAGCATTTAAAAGTGTTTGCTTTTAATCGGTTTGTTTCCCTTTCCTCTTCCCTCCGGAAAGTTGGCTCACTTTTACCATTAAAGTAAGATTTTCTACGTGTGCGAAACCATAACACCCGCGTGGGAATTAAAATCTTATCTCAGGTTTGAATACTTTGTTGTATGCTTAAGTATGGAATTATATCGTGCTACTAGCAAATCAAAAATACCCTTCCTTGTTAGTATACTATAACACACAGAAAATGAGTAACTGTTCTCTCAGTTCTGAGAGAGTGCTTAGCTAGGACCACTTAGATGCAAGACAGCGAGACACTCATTCCACTTGAGGGCTCAATGAACTAAATAGGGCTTAATTCTCTCAAGGAACCAAGATTGAGAGAAATAACAAAGAAAAATTGAGGGGTACATTTTTCTATTGCAGTGGTTTACAATCTGGATTCATTTACTTAAAAAAATAAACTTTAAGATGTCAATTAGAGGGGTGCCTGGGTGGCTCAGTCCGTTAAGGGTCTGCCTTCTGCTCAGGTCATGATCCTGGGGTCCTGGCATCTAGCCCCCCCATCAGGCTCCTTGCTCAGTGGGGAGCCTGCGTCTCCCTCTCCCTCTGCTGCTCCCCCTGCTTGTGCTTTCTCTCTGTCAAATAAAGAAAGAAAATCTTTAAAAAAAAAAAAAGATTTCAATTAGAGTAAACATTTTGGACATTCAAAAATGTTGAGATGTAAATATTTTTAATTTTCTTGGAAGACAGTTTTACTTTTTTGAACATCTCCATGACTTTACTGATCTGTTAACTACCATAACTATAACCAGGGCTTTTCAGCTTTTTTCCTACTGCTCCAGCCTACTGTGGGGGCACCCCTGCCAAGCCAGCTTTGGGTTTTCAGGGATTCTGGAACCTGATGCTATGCTCCTGCTCTTTGAAGTTAACTTTGCCTCACCCTAGAGCTTTGCTCAGATATCATTGTCTCAAGGAGATGTTCCTCATTCTTCACACTAGATGGGATGGGCCTGTGCTGTGCCCTCATACACTTTAAATCACCCTTCCTATTTCTAGTTTTTATCTTTTTCTCCCTAGGAATTGGGTCTTTTTAGCTTAGCTTAGCAGCTTGCCTTGTGATAGTCACTCAGTATTTCAGTGAATGTAGGAGTGGTTCGTGGTTGTTGGGTTTCAGCTCTGATGGGTAAGGCCTGTGACTGGAAAACCGGACTATTTGTGATTAGCTACTGTTGATGTAAGCTATGAAATATGGTGGGGCTACAGATTTGGTTTGCTAGCTACCTTGTCCGTCTACCTGGACTAAAGTAACTTTACAGAAATGAATCTTATGTCTTTGTTGTCTCCTTTCTTCATATATTTAGAACCAGATGCATAGAATGTGTATGTTTATATAACTGAAGTTCCCACAGAAATTGATAACTATAACCAAAGAGTTTATACACACTGGAAATTTTAAGCTTTTTGTTTAATATATACATGTTCTGTGTTTGAGTAAGATGGACAACTTTTTTGTTGTTAACGGCTATATTTTTTTTTAAATTTTTTTTTTTTTAAGATTTAGAGAATGAGAGACAGAGAGCATGAGAGGGAGGAGGGTTAAAGGGAGAAGGAGACTCCCCGCTGAGCAGGGAGCCTGATGCGGGACTCGATCCCGGGACTCCAGGATCATGACCTGAGCCGAAGGCAGTCGCTTAACCAGCTGAGCCACCCAGGCGCCCTGTTAACTGCTATATTGATAATTATGTTAACCCATGGAGAGGGATTTTCTCTCCCCCAAATTTTCATTCATTAATTAGTTCAGTAGATATTTATTAATAGTCTACTATGTGCCAGGTTACTAGGCCCGGTGGAAACACCTTTTGATCCTCCGAGATCAAAAGGGCAGATTTGAATTGGTAAACAGGGTGTGGAGCCCGACCTTTTTTTTTTGGTGGTGATAAGAGGGCTCACCTCCTGCAGCCTTAGAGGTCAGCTTTTCTGCTCTGGATATGCGTTGTTTTTAGTGGTTTAAAGCCTTTAAAATTCACTTACTGTCCTCTTAGAGAGGTTTCAGGAGGGAGAGCACAGATAAACGGACAAATCCAATCTGATAACCAATGCTGATGCTATCTATAATGGCTAGAGGAAATGGAAGAAGAGTTCTTCAGGCTTCTATTAGTAATGGGTTTCTTTTGACCGGCATGCACTCCTGAGCCTCCTCACCTTTAAATGTGCTTCTGAGTTGTGAGTTGGGAAGCTCCTCATGTTGTAAGCAGTAAAGAATGGTGGGGGTAAGTCCAGCTTCAGAATTAATGGTAGATCACACATATCTAGAGATGTTAAAATTGTCATGGATCATAGAAGGGATCCTGCAGGTGTTTAAACAGTCACAGTTTGACCAGAAGCTGAGGGTTAATATGGTATGTAGGAGGAGAGCATCCGATTAACTTATTTAGATCCCACCTGGAATTACAGAGGAGGGGAGGTCCCAGATGTTGATATATGTGACAGTTGTGATTTGAAGTGATATTGAATCCCCTTTTTGTGTGTTTCTTTCCCTCTGTCCAGTCCATTGATGACTTGAACAAATGGGCCCTGTTTCTTGTCTCTCCTTTTATACTTGAAGCAGAACACATAGCATTTGTGACAGAGAGCATTTGGGTGCAAGGTGAGAGTTTACAGAGACCGGCTTCCTCTTCAGAAACCGTGAGTAACATGTTCTTCACTTGTGTCCCAAAAGGAAATGATGTCTTTTTTATTTTATTTTATTTTATTTATTTATTTGAGAGAGAGAGAATGAGAGAGAGCACATGAGAGGGGGGAGGGCCAGAGGGAGAAGCAGACTCCCTGCCAAGCAGGGAGGCGGATGCGGGACTCGATCCAGGGACTCCAGGATCATGACCTGAGCCGAAGGCAGTCGCTTAACCAACTGAGCCACCCAGGCGCCCAAAAGGAAATGATGTCTTAACCAAAAGTAAATTTGTTTTTTCCCCTGTTCTTTCCTGGCCTTTGTGACCCCCTCTTTTGTGGACATTTTGGGTTAAAGAAAAATGTATTATTAAAATCATTTTCACCTGTTTCTTTCTATTTTTTTTAATGTGGCTGCTAGAAAAACTGCCTGGGTGGCTTGTGTTTGTGGCTCCCATCATGTTTTCACTGGGCAGCGTGCTGGAGGGGCATCTAGCCCATCCCTCCACTTCTTCAATTTGGCCCGAGTGGTTAACTTATATCGCCATGCACTTCCTAGACATCTCCCCTGGAGTATTCTGAAAACACTTCAAACTTAATAACCTGTCTAAAAGTAGTTGCTTCTATTTCTCTGATGGAAAAAAAAAGAGAGTCTCAGAGGAACACCCCCACCTGTTCTTCTTCTCACCTTCTGCGTCCTTCCTGCCATGCAGGTCCAAATTCTACTGATGCCCCTTCCCTGGCCGTCTCCACTCGCCTCCTTCATTTCCACTCCTTGTTTCGTGCTCAGCTTCAGATCTTTTGGTCTAAACCATGGAAATGTTGTCCTGTCTTGTGCCCGTGGGTTTTTCTCTTGATGGCCAGAGTTCTCTTTCTAGACACAAATCCAGGGAAACACACTCTTGCTCAAGCTTCAGGGGGCGCCTTCTCACCAGACATGGTCATGCCCTTAGGCCCCGTGGAAGTCTGACCTAAGCCCCTCTCGTGGGTGTCTTCCGCTCCGGTATCTGTGATGAGTCCTTGCCTTGCTGCTTTCACTCAGCCACCATGTGATCCCTGCCTGTCACTTGATAATCCAGCAGGGGTTTTGCTGATGATAGCCATCGTCACTGGATTTCCATTTTACAAACACCATCTTTAAGCCATTGTATTGGGATGAGAGAAAAGGAAGAGAGGAGGAAGACTAGACAAAAATTGACTAGAATTCAAGGTAGACTGAAATAAGGGCCACAAGATGGGTAAAGATATTTAAAGGAGAGCAAGAAACTGTGTTTGGGGGGCGCCTGGGTGGCTCAGTCGTTGGGCGTCTGCCTTCGGCTCAGGTCATGGTCCCAGGGTCGTGGGATCGAGCCCCACGTCAGGCTCCCTGCTAAGCGGGAAGCCTGCTTCTCCCTCTCCCACTCCCCCTGCTTGTGTTCCCTTTCTCACTGTGTCTCTCTCTGTCAAATAAGTAAATAAAATCTTAAAAAAAAAAAAGAAACTGTGTTTGGGACTCCGAAGGGGCTTATGGTTTGGCAGGTGGCCCTAGAGCCACCCTTGTGCTGTGACACTCCATTTCCTCCTGTAGCCTCCTGATGTTTTATCGAGCCTTATATAGACTTAGGATTAATTCTTTCTTTCTTTCTTTCTTTTCTTTCTTTCTTTCTTCCTTCCTTCCTTCCTTCCTTCCTTCCTTTCTTTCTTTCTTTCTTTCTTTTTCTTTCTTTTTCTTTCTTTCGTTCCTTCCGTTCCTTCCTTCCTTCCTTTCTCTTTCTTTCTTTCTTTTCTTTCTTTCGGATAAGGAGAAGCAGGTTCCCCACTGAGCAGGGAGCCCAGATGTGGGACTTGATCCTAGGATTCTGGGATCATGACCTGAGCCGAAGGCAGTTGCTTAACCAACTGAGCCACCCAGGTGCCCCTTAAAGGGCATTTCTTTCTTTCTTTTTTTTTTTTTTTTAAAGATTTTATTTGTTTGACAGAGAGAGACACAGAGAGAGAGAGAGAACACAAGCAGGAGGAGAGGGAGAAGCAGGCTTCCCGCGGAGCAGGGAGCCGGATGCGGGGCTCAATCCCAGGACCCCGGGACCACGACCCGAGCCGAAGGCAGACGCCTAATGACTGAGCCACCCAGGCGCCCCTTAAAGGGCATTTCTAAAGCCACCAGCTGCTAAGTGGCAGATAGTTTTAACCAGTGTCCATACCCTTTTTAGTAGCCAGAGGAATGCATTAGTAGTTTTAAAGAGATCTAGACTTTGCCGTTTCCTAGTCGTTAACAGCAAAGCTTATATTAACCTGAGGCCAATCCAGCAATGCTCGTAGCTCTTCTCCTGTGTTCGGTAGAAAGACGCCAACTGGTGATGTGAAGTTTTTTGGTGAACTCAAGCGTAATTTTCATATGCAGAAGATAAGACTATTCAGAAACTTCCTTTTTATTTAAAACAATGATTTTCAGTGTATCAAAATTACAAATTAAATGATCAATTAGGTTGAAATGTGAAATGGCCAATACTTGGCTTTTTTTTTTTTTTTTTTTTAACCTATGAAGAGTCCATTCATGGTAACCTAATTGTTCTGATTTGGGCTTTTAAGTCCTAATTTACCATTCTTAGAAATTTAACAAAAGTTTGTGATCACGTTTGGTGGAATTTCTGAATAATATTTGTCCTGTTTAGAAGCTCAAATATCTTAAAACATTGTATTTTATTTTGGGACTCTAGCTGCACAGACTTGGATTAATCCTAATCCTTGATCAAAATGTACTCTCATCATTGGTTCATGCATGGCCCTCACTCACTGACAAATTTGAAATTATATAATAAATACCCACGAATTCACCACTGAGTATGGAAATGGAACATGTATACCTATGTGATCCCCCAGAGTCTATCCACCTATTCTGCCTCCCCTGCCCCTATCTTCTCCCTCCCCAAACCAATTTCTTTTTAAATACATAAGTCATCTGGGTGAACAAACATCATCTTTCTGAACACTTACATAATTCTTATCAATTATTAAATGTAGAGTAAGCTTGATGCTTTCTTAGATATGCTAATATTACTTGTTTATTTAGTAAGATTTCACCTTAAAACCAAGGCCAAAATTTCTAAAATATTGCCATTACCTAAAATAGGTGCAGGTTCCTCCTTAACACAAAATGTGACTGCTGTGTTCTTGATTTCCTAAATTGTTGTTCCTTAATTGTACATCTTTATGGGGTTCAAAGACATAGAGCATCTGAAGGAACATAGTTACTGTGTTATGGAGGGTACAGGCTAAGCTACTGTAACAGAGACCCAGAACTGCCGCAGAGCAAAAAGCTAGAAGTTTCTTTCTCCCTCAGCGAGACGGTTCTGCTCTATAAGGCCATCCAGGGACCTAGTTCCCTTCTGTCATGTTGCTCTGTCATCTCCCCTCTGCCAGCCTCATTCACTCTCTAGGTAGAGGCTGGTTCGTACTACCCCCGCCACTGTTGTTGGCCTTATGCACATTCTAGCCCCCCAGGTTGGGGGAAGAGAGGGGGTGGGGGCCAGCCATTTTCCTCTTTAAAAACTCTGATCCAGAAGTTTCACAGGCCACTAATGTACCTGTTCTGTTAGCTGGCAGGGCAGGCTGAGAACTTCAGTCCTAGCTGGACAGTCATGGGTTGAAGGGAAGAATGAAAGACTAGATACTGGGAGATAATTAGCATTTCTCACAGTTACCATTTCATTTAACATATGTTCTAATGAAGATTTAATTAAGATCTTGCTTAATGGCAACAACTTATTTCTTAATTTTCTGAGGTAGAAAGGAAGACAGCTACTGTCCAGATAATTCATTTTATTTATGATCAGAGGGTTTGGTGGCTCTTGCAACCAGGAGCCGGAGACATTCAGAGCTATTTTTTTGACCACTCTGGCTATTACATCGTACTTCATTTTATAAGTTGGGCCTTAAAACTTATAAAGGAATTGATCTCAGGCACCTGGCTGGGCTCAGTTGGTAGAGCATGCAACTCTTGATCTCAGGGTTGTGAGTTCAAGCCCTGCATTGGACATGGAGCCTACTTTAAAAAAGAAATTGATCTCATAGCTCACTAACTCTGCAGTTCTCATTTGGGTTGATTGCTTAATGGGATTTTGCATTTTGGGGGGCTTCTATGAATCTATGTATTTTGCACTTAACTCTAAAGTCATTTGAGTTGGGGCTCGTGGGTGGCTCAGTCATTAAGCAGCTGCCTTCGGCTTAGGTCGTGATCCCGGGGTCCTGGGATCGAGCCCCACATCCGGCTCCGTGCTGCTCCGCGGGAAGCCTGCTTCTCCCTCTCCCACTCCCCCTGCTTGTGTTCCTTCTCTTGCTGTGTCTGTCAAATAAATAAAATCTTTTTTTTAAAAAAAAAAGGTCATTTGAGTTTAACAGGACCCTAAGATATTAAATTGAAAATATATATGTAAGAAAGACTTTTGAACTTGATGAGATGTCACATTCTTTCATATTTCTAGGATTATGGAACTCTTACAGATATTTAAAATATCTTCTTGAATTTTGGATATCTCAAATGGCTTTCTTTTTTAAAAAAAAAAATATTTTATTGACTTATTTGAGAGAGAGAGAAAGCACAAGAGGGGGGAGGGGCAGCGGGTGAAGGAGAAGCAGACACCCTGCTGAGCAGGGAGCCTGACATGGGGCTCAGTCTCAGGACCCTGAGATCATGACCTGAGCCAAAACCAAGAGTTGAACGCTTAACTGACTGAGCCACCCAGGTGCCCGTCAAATGGCTTTCATTTGTGGTCATTCTACAGACCCCAACAACAAATAAATGAATCTTAGGAATTCAGCTGTTAAAAAAAATGTAGCATTCATATATTCGTATTTTCACTAAGTCATTCATTAACATATTTATTGAACATCTACTCTGTTCCAATTATTTTGCTAAGGTTCCATAACAAATACCAGTGGAGCATGGTAGATTCAGCTCAATTTTCAGTATCTTCTGTAATGACATTAGCAGTCTTGTTTAGTAAGAATCAATGACCCAAAAGTCATACATAATTCTTTTGTTGCCAGAAATTCACTTATGTTCCTTGTACTCGCTATCAAGACATTCATTCATTCATTCATTCATCCAGGGTTTATCAAGTGTTTATTACATGCCAGCTTGTGTGCCAGGGCTGGAGTTATGTGTCCTATGGAGATGCAAGGTGCATTCAGAGACGATGGTTCCTGTCAACTTAAGGAGCTCACAGTGTGGGAGGGAAGACAGCTAAGTAGATGAACAATTACAATTCAGGACAAGTGCAATGGGAGGGCATGGATGGGGTGGTGGTGGTGGGCAACCTATCTAGATAGGGGTGAGGTCAGGAAGGACTTTCCGGGGGAGGTAATATCTGAGTTTTAACGGAAAAACAGGAATTTGGTGCAGAGGAGGGAAGGGCTTCCCAGCAGAACGGCAGGTGCAGTAGGACGCGGAGGTTTGCACCTGGGGACTGGTTCAGTACAGTTGCATCTACAGTAACATGAGTAGGGGGAGTGGCCCAAGATAAGGCCAGAGGAGATCGATGGGGCTGGACTGTTGTGTGGGAAATTATCTAGATGCGGCAGTAGCTTCTAAGAAACAGGGGTGCCCGGCTGGCTACGTCGCTAGAGCATGCAACTCTTTATCTTGAGGTTGTGAGTTTGAGCCACACACTGGGTGTAGAGATTACTTACAAATAAAAATCTTCAAAAAAAAAAAAAAAGAGCCTGACCGGGCAGACTCTCCCAGCAGTACCAGAGTAGAGAAGCTTGCAGCCCAAGTTAAGATATGTGAATCACACAGCTCATTAAATCATTTCCAAACATGCAACAAGAAGCACGTGGGGAGGTCTGGGATTGGCTAACGCTTAGGATTAGGTGCCTGCCGCGTGGAAGGACTGCATCTCCGGATCCTGGGCTCTGCAGTGTTTACATGTCCTGCTCTTTGCTGTATATACAACCTTCCCTGCTGAGAGTGTAGTTGCAAGGGCCAGAGAGGAGGTTAAAGCAGGGGGCTCAGCAGATGGACACTTGTTCTGTTGGGGAGACTCAGGACCTGTATGCCTGGAAGAGCTGTGTGCCAGTTGTGATTTTCATCTGTTTCTAGGCAGACTACACACATGGGGCCCTCCTGGGTGGCTGACTTGGGGATGACAGAACTGTCAATCTGGAGATGGCATGATTTGTGTCTTGATAATAGTTAACATTTACTTGGTCTGTCCATGACTCTCTGACTAGGGGTAATACTCCCTTTTGTTCTTTCCTTTTTATCTGTGTTCATTACATGTATGTTCCATTGACGTCATCGATCTTCAGCGTGTCTTGTAAGTTACTAACTTGATGTATGAGTTGCGTCCATGCCGTTCGTTTTTCCTGTTCTCTATGTAGCAGAGCTGAATATTCTTCACTAGTACAACAAATGCGCCTAATGCACAGATCACAGAAGGTTTAAGTACACTTATTAAGAATTTGGGGCTTTGGGCGCCTGGGTGGCTCAGTTGGTTAAGCGACTGCCTTCGGCTCAGGTCATGATCCCAGGGTCCTGGGATCGAGTCCCGCATCGGGCTCCCGGCTCAGCGGGGAGCCTGCTTCTCCCTCTGACCCTCTCCTCTCTCATGCTGTTTCTCTCTCGCTTGCTCTCTAATAAATAAATAAATAAAATCTTTAAAAAAAAAAAAAGAATTTGGGGCTTTATCCTAGGGACGGTAGTTTTTGGTGGATGGGGGATCATTCGTGCAGATTGGGAATTCGTGCAGCACCTCCCCACGTGCTTCCAGGCAGGAAGAACTGGTGGAGGGGCTGCTGTAAGGAATGCAGTTTTGTGCATTGTTTTGGTCAGCTCTGCTGAAGTAACAGATGACCCTAGCATCTCACTGGTTCCTAACAACAAATCTTGGTTTCTTGCTCGACTTATGTGTAGGCTCAGCAGGTTCGCTGTTGCTCTTTCAAGCTATGATTCTGCTCCGGGCTCTGCTCCATGCATCCTTCTCATGCAGGGGCCCGGGCTGACCGAGCATGTAAGTCTGGGGACGTGCCATTCACGCGCTGAGTGGAGGGACAGGAACTGGCAGGAACTCAGCATAGTAGATTGTCCTGTGCGATGGGACTTCCAAGGCGAGATCCTAAGACCCTTGGCAGCTCCTGCCTGGGCTCTTGGAACTCAACTCCCTTGCTGCCAAGGAAGGACACTCCAGCTGGTGGGCAGCTCTAACTTGCCAGCTATGTGAGGGAGCCATCCTGGAAGTAGATCATCCGGGCCCAGTTGAGGCACCCTAGCCTCATGAAGCAGAGTTGAACTGTCCCTGCCAAGCCCTGCCCACATTTGAGACTGAGCAAAATAAATGAGTAGCTTAAGCCACTACATTTTGGGGTGCTTTGTTACTCCGCAATGGGTAACAAGAACACTTGGGATGTCTTTTTTTTGGGGGGGGGATTTATTTTATTTATTTACTTGAGAGAGAGAGAGCATGTGTGCGCACAAGCTGGGGGAGGGGCAGAAAGAGAGGGAGAAGCAGGCTCCGTGCTAAGCAGGGAGCCTGATGCGGGGCTCGATCCCAGGACGCTGGGATCATGACCTGAGCCGAAGGTGGACGCCCAACCGACTGAGCCACCCAGGCGCTCCACACTTGGGATGTCTTTTAAGACTTCTGCTCTTCCTCAGGTTGCCAGCATTGGTGGGATGGGCATGGGAAGTGGGCAGTGAGCGGTTGGGGAGGCTAATGCAGTACAACTTAGACGGGGGGCTCAGGGGCTTATGGGACTCCTCCAGGACACAAGGAAAGTAAAAAGGCTGTGACAACAAGGGTATTTCTCTTGTTTTCTGACTGACTCTCAGGTACTCAGAAAATTAAGGTCCCTGGGCCCCCCTCTTCCTGGGGTGTCTGGTCAGTCCTGGGTTTGCAGTCCCACGTGGTTTCACCCGCAAGCTTGTTGTGTCAGCTCTTGCTAGCTATGTAGTCCTGACGTCCTTTATCCTGTCACTTGATTTTCCAACACCCTTCTCCTGAAAGCGCCGTAGGGCATATTATCTTTTCAAATAATAGAGCGTGAGAATGAAGTTTGTAGCCATCCTTTGTCCTCTGTGTTTCCAAACCTGAAGGTCCAGGGATAACCGCCTTCCTTCACTCTCCGAGCTTCACATTCCTCCCATGTCTGCGTGCCTCACCTCCTTCATCCAGTTTATCGCTAGAAATTTTAAAAACCTAGCGTGTAATTAAGTTGGTTTGGAAGAAAGGAATAAGAGCCAGACACATTAGCAACATCAAGTATCTGACTCCGCAGAACAGATTGTTTTAGTTTAAACTGAACTTGTTTCAGTCTGGGTTCTTCAGAGAAGCCGAGCCAGCAGGGGTAGGGGTGTGTGTGTGTGCATGCGCTTGTATGCATGGTGCGTGCACGCCCATATACATATATGTTTATATATATATATATGTATATGGGGGGGAGGTGGCGGGGAGAGAGGGACAGAAACATTTATTTTAAGGAATTGGCTCACCTGATTGTGGAGTCTGCAGGTCCAGAATTTGCAGGGCCGGCCAAGAGGTGGGGCACCCAGGGAAGAGTAGGTGTGGCTGCTTGAGTCAGGGGGTCATCTGGGGGGCCAGAATTCCTTCTTCCTTGGGGGACCTCAGTCTTTTTCTCAGAAGGTCTTTAACATTTAAATCAGTGGACTTTGGTGTCTCCTGGTGGCTCAGTCTGTTGCACGGCCAACTCTTGATTTTTGGTTCAGGTCATAATCTTGGGGTCCTGGGATCAAGCCCCGCATCAGGCTCCATGCTCAGTGGGGAGTCTGCTTGAGATTCTGTCTCCCTCTGCCCCTCCCCCTGCTCATGTGTGCGCGTGCTCTCTCTCTCAAATAAATAAATCTTTTATAAATAAATAAATCAGTGGACTTTGATTATCTGCCATAATGTGGGTGGGCCTCATCCAATCAATTAATCACATGTAGGGGCACCTGGGTGGCTCAGTCGGTTGGGCCTCCAACTCTTGATTTTGGCTCAGGTCCTGATCTCCGGCTTGTGAGATGGAGCCCTGCATCAGGGAATTCTCTCTCTCCCTCTGCCCCTTGCCTGAACCCCTCTTTAAAAAAAAAAAAATTAATCTCATCTAAAAAAATACCTTCAGGGTCACATCTGGACTGAAATTTGGCGGCAGATCTGGGTACCGTGGCCTAGCTGAGTTGCGGGAGAACTTCAGCACGGCCCCCCCCC
>NW_023270442.1:16844273-16873998 GCF_011800145.1 Mirounga leonina | reverse complement strand
CTGCAGGCAGCCCTGGGAAGGACAGGTCACTGAAGAGCCACCCCTGGGCATGTAATGTAGTGCCCCTTGGCCCTGGGCCTTCCTTGTGGACTGTGTTGAGTAGAGCAGGTCCACCACTGCCTCCTGTCATCAAGGTAACTGCAAGTCATGAGCTTTGGTTATGGAAGGGATTTCTGCCAGGAAGTCCCTTTGTTTAGGGCTGACCAGGGCTTCCTCCGCTTTGATCTTCGGGAGTAAGCCTTTGGTGTGACTTCCCCTTTCTTTCTCCATCCCTTTGTTTCCACCCTGACATGCAAACTGGAAGCACCCTGTTTGCTTTTAGACAAACACCGCTGGATGCATGGGTGACAGCCTGGCTTTGCTTTGATGAAGGACACAGTGCAGCTTGGGGAGTTTGCATGGTCTGTGGCTCATGGACCCCGTTTCTACAAAGAGGAAATGCACTTAGGTGAGGGAACAGCTGGCTGAGAGGAGAAACCTGATCAGGGGCGGGTGTGTATTGTTCCCTGGCTGCTTCCTGTCCTTCCCCATGCTTCGTTTATCTCTCCTCCTTCAGGGCTGTCTGAGAATTTAAGTATTGGCTCCTTTTACACTGAATGCTTACTCTGAGGCTTTGCTGCACACCCGTGCCCTCTCCAGCAGGGTGCTAAATCAGCGTTTGAACAACTGAACTCGGGGCCGGGTCTCCCCTGGCTGAGTATTTCTCCTCACGCGTGCATTGCCAGCAATAGCCCCGAGGACAAAGATGCTGTTAGCTTTGCGTGGGAGGTCGGTTGTGCTGTTCCTTTGCACGTTTCCCGTTCACCCTCCTCTGCAAAGTCAGCTCTTGCCTGCCAAGGCCAGAGTTTATCTTCTCATCCTCCTGAGCTGACATCCTTCCTCCATTCTCAAAGCTGGAAATCAGCTAAATATTTGTGCGAATTGTCAGCCTCTGTTCTCATCCTGGGTTAGAGGTGTCGGATGTGAAGTGCGCTGAAACGCTGGTCAGGGGAATCCAGCTCACTCTGGCTGCCTGTCTGGCGAGAGGTGGAGAAGTCGGTGATCAGGTGGAGGGAAGGCTCCCTGTAGAGCTAAAAGAAAATTCCGAGGGTTCTCTTTCTCCAAATATTCTAGACCCATTAGTGGGTTTCAGCCTTTTGACCATAAAGACTTGAATTTGTTGAGGGTTTCTCAGCTTTTTAATTTTTTTTTTAAAGATTTTATTTATTTATTCATGAGAGACAGAGAGAGAGAGAGAGGCAGAGGGAGAAGCAGGCTCCCAAGGAGCAGGGAGCCCGATGTGGGACTCGATCCCAGGACCCTGGGATCATGACCTGAGCCGAAGGCAGACGCTTAACCATCTGAGCCACCCAGGCGCCCGGTTTCTCAGCTTTTTAAATGGCTTCTCGAATGAGGAACATTAGATTCAATTTGAATTCTGTCTCAGGAGAGGAATGAGATCGTAAGGAATAAGATTTTGTGGGGTTGGGTTCACCCTTGGAGGGCCACAAACCCTTGTGATACCTAGAACTTTTTTCAACCCCCCCCAAGCCCCTCCCTCACCCTCAAACCAGTTTTTGCCCACTCGGGGGATACGGTCCCCACTGAGAATACCTGCTTTGAGGACACCATGTTTAGAATAGTAAGTGCCCCTCTATGGATCAGGCATTTTGCGCATCACTCCCATTTATCTCTCCCAGTAACCTTGTGAGGTGGGTAATCTTGCCATTTCCACGTTACAGACAGGAAACCCAAGCACAGAGAATTTGAGTGACTTGCTTGGGTCCCTCAGCTATTAGCCAGAGGAGCCAGGACTCAGTTACGGGAGTTGGGCTCTGGAGTCCTCCCACTGTCTAGGCTGTCCTGGTGCAGTGTGGGAATAAGCAAAATGCCTTGATTCTTTTCCCTTTTTAAAATTGACTTATAATTCATATACCATAAACCTCATCCTATTGAAGGATACAGTTACAATTCAGTGGTTGTGCAGTCCCCACTATCTAATGCCATTTTCATTGCCCCAAAAAGAAACACGTATCCATCAGTGGCCACTTTCCACTCCCCTACTCCCTGGCCTGGCAACTGCTAATCTACTCGCTAACTCTTTAGATTTGTCTGTTTTCGATATTTCATGTAAGTAGAATCATGTAATATATGACCTTTCTTTATTGGTTTCCTTCGCTTAGCATAATGTATTCAAGATCATCTACGTTGCGACATGAATCAGTATTTCATTCTTTTTCACAGCTGAATAATACTCCATTGTATGCATATATACATTTTTTTAATTCCGTCATCTGTTGATAGACTTTTGGGTTGTTTCCACTCTTTGGTTATTATGAATAATGCTGCTGTGAACATCTATATATAACTTTTGTGTGTGTACATATATTTTCAGTTCTTTAGTTATATACCTAGGAGTGCAGTTGCTGGGTCATTTGGTAATTCTGTGTTTAACTTTTTATTTATTTATTTTAGAAATAGAGCGTGAGCAGGTGTGGGGTAGGAGGGAGAGGGACCAGCAGACTCCATGCTGAGCACAGAGCCCAACATGGGGCTTGATCCCATGACCCTGAGATCATGACTTGAGCCGAAATCAAGAGTCAGATGCTCAACCGACCAAGTCCCCCAGGTGCCCCTGTGTTTAATTTTTGAAGAACTATCAAACTCTTTTCCAAAGAGGCTGCACCATTTTATATTCCCACCAGCAATGTAGTAGGGTTCTGATTATCAGCATCCTCAACAACACTTGTTAGAATCCATCCTTTTGATTATATCCATCCCAGTAGAGGTGAAGTATCTTATTGTGGTGTTGATTTGTGTTTCCCTAATGATTAATCAAGGATGTTGTGCATCTTTTCAAGTGCTTATTGCCATTTGTATATTTTCTTTGGAGAAATGTCTATTTGGATCCTTTGTCCATTTTTAAAAAGATTTTATTCATTTATTTGAGAGAGAGAGAGAGAGAGAGAGAGCATCAGCAGGGGGCTCAGGCAGAGAGAGAGGGAGAAGCAGGCTCCCTGCTGCAGGGCTCAAGCCTAGGACTCTGAGATCATGACCTGAGCTGAAGGCAGACGCTGAACTGACTGAGCCACCCAGGCGCCCCCTGCTTTGTCCATTTTTAAATTGGGTATTTTGTCTTTATTGTTGTAGGAGTTCTTTCTTTCTATATTTTTATACATTGTGGATACAAGTCTTTTATCAGATATGTGATTTGCAAATATTTCCTCCCATTTTGTGGATTGTCTTTCCACTGTCTTTTTTTTTTTTTTTTAACGATTTTATTTATTTATTTGACAGAGACCAGCGAGAGGGGGAACACAAGTGGGGGGCGGGGGTGGGGAGAGGGAGAAGCAGGCTCCCCTCAGAGCAGGGAGCCCGATGTGGGGCTCGATCCCAGGACCCTGGGACCATGACCCGAGCCGAAGGCAGACGCTTAACGACTGAGCCACCCAGGTGCCCCTACTCTTAAAATTGATTTTAATTTTTTTTTAAGATTTTTAAAAATTTATTTATTTGACAGAGAGAGAAACATAGCGAGAGAGGGAACACAAGCAGGGGGATGGGAGAGGGAGAAGCAGGCTTCCCGAGGAACTGAGATCCTGATGCAGGGCTCGATCCCAGGACCCCGGGATCATGACCCGAGCCGAGGGCAGATGCTTAACGACTGAGCCACCCCGGCGCCCCTGTCTTTCCACTGTCCTGAAGCTATTCTTTGAAGCATAAAGATTTTGATGAAGACCCATTTACCTGTTTTTCTCTTTTGTTGCTTGTACGTTTGGTGTCCTATCTGTGAAACGATTGCCTTGTCCGAGGTCATGACAATTTACACCTGTTTTCTTCTAAGAATTTTGTAGTTTTAGCTCGTATATGGAGGATTTGACCCAGTTTGAGTTGATTTTTGTACCTGGTGTAAATGGCATGAGGTAGGGGGTCTATTTTTATTCTTTTGCATATAGATATCCCATTGTACCAGCACCGTCTGTTGAAAAAATTGTTCTTTCCCTGTTGAATTGTCTTGGCAACCTTGTCCAAAATAGTTATCTGTAGGTGTATGTGTTTATTTCTGTGCTCTCGGTTCTATTCCATTGATCTGTAGATCTGTCCTTATGCCAATTGGACCTTGACTTTTGAACTTTTGAACCCCACATTTCCTGGGTGAGCAAGTTCCCTCAAGGCAGAGGTGGCTTGGCTTGTGGGAATTCCCCCTTCCCTCTGTAGGTTCGGGATTTACCCCAGCGTTGGGCCTAGTATGTTTCATTATTTAGTCGTTTCTTCAGTGCTTTCAAGATGATGTTATTATATTGATGTCATCCAGCACTTTCTCATTGTTTTCAGCAAGAGTTCTTTTTTTTTTTTTTTAAAGATTTTATTTATTTATTTGAGAGAGAGAGAATGAGAGAGAGAGCATGAGATGGGGGAGGGTCAGAGGGAGAAGCAGACTCCCCACCGAGCGGGGAGCCCGATGCGGGACTCGATCCCGAGACTCCAGGATCATCACCTGAGCCGAAGGCAGTCGCTTAACCGACTGAGCCACCCAGGCACCCCTCCAACTTTTTTTTTTTTTTAAATATTTTATTTATTTATTTGAGAGAGAGAGAATGAGAGAGAGAGAGGGCACATGAGAGGGGGGAGGGTCAGAGGGAGAAGCAGACTCCCTGCCGAGCAGGGAGCCCAATGCGGGACTCGATCCCGGGACTCCAGGATCATGACCTGAGCTGAAGGCAGTCACTTTAACCAACTGAGCCACCCAGGCGCTCATTCAGCAAGAGTTCTAAAAACCTAACCTATCAATATAAAAAATGGAATTCAAAATTATTTATCTCCGATTATGAAATTTGGGGCAGTGTATCCCTGAAACGATTTGTTTTGGGAAGTAGGGAAATTCTTCATGGCTTCTTAAAAAAGTACCACTCTACTTGCTTCTAAAGCCAGATTCATAATAGCTAATAATCTAGTGGCTTTCATCAGTTGAGTACTTTGCTGTCCCAGGCTTTCCGGGTTTCAGATGTGCTCTTGAATCTCATCAATACAATAAACCTATAAGATGACTGATATTCATATCATTGTTCCTGTTTTATGAATGAGGAAGCTGGGACTCCAGAGGTTCTGAGACTTGCCCAAGGACACAAAGCGAAGATGAGCCCAGTTTGACCCAGGCCCAGGTTCTCGACTCCAGAGCCAGGCTCCTAACCTGCATGCCCTGCCCCCCCCCCCCCCCCCCCCCCGCCCCAGGGCTCCCCTTCTCCTCCTCCCGGGTTCACATTCTTCTCTTAGAAAAACCAGAACATGTCAAGGACTGAGTTTTTTCTGTGCTCATTTTCCCTTGTGGTGGGAATTTGAACTGGGACAGGCAGGAGGTCTTCAGACGGGACGGTCCTTGACAGTTGTTTTCCCAGTTGTAGGAATCAAGGAGGAGCCCCGTGTAGAACTTCTCTGATTCCTGGGCTGCAGGGCATCGGGAGCACCAGAGAGTATGGTGCCCAGGAAGGGAGGTGCTCACACGCACCTGGGGAGTTCTGGTGCAGTCGGTCTCAGACTGCACCAAAGCAAAGCTGGTCTCCGGGTTACATTATAAATCACTGGATATTGTGGACCTGTTGCTTTCTCCTATTTCCTGTTACTACAGGGCACACTGATGTATTTCCGTGTCTGGAAAATGGCCCTCTCCCCTTTCAACTCCTTGGAAAGCGGTGGAGACTTCAATTGCTTGCTTTTAAAAGAGAGGGATGGAGTAACAGGGCGATGGGCATTAGGGAGGGCTTGTGAGGTGATGAGCACTGGGTGTTACACGCAACTGATGAATTATTGAACACTGCATCTAAAACTAATGATGTACTATATGTTGGCTAATTGAATTTAAATAAAAATTTTTTAAAAAATAGAGGGTTGTATTTAGTGCTTTGGAAGCCCTGTTGTCAGGTAGAAACAAGAATGTTAGAGCCAGAACAACTTTGACATTAAGAAAATGCAATATCCAGTAACTCATTATGTTTGACTCTGACTTAGGGGTGGGAGCTGAAGGGAAAAGTATCTGCTTAGTTTAGAGAAGAACAATCTCACTGTCTTTTTCTTCCTCCTCCCTCATCCATGTTTTCTCAGATTGTGAAGTGGTCCGACTGCTGTTTGCCATTAGCTTGCAGACCTGGGGATCCTTATCAATTAATCGCTGAAGCAAGCGTGGATGACTTCAGTAAGCTGGGGGTGGCGTTCATGGAAGACAGACTCCAGATGGCTGATGGATTGGTACCTCAAAAGATTGTTTGTAAGTGACCTTAGAAATGCTTCCATCAGGGGCACCTGGCTGGCTCAGAAGAGCAGGCAACTCGTGATCTCTGGGTCGTGAGTTGGAGCCCTACGTTGGGTGTAGAGACTACTTAAATAAATAAAAACTTAAAAAAAATATTTCTGGCATAGCAGGAGACCATTGGTTATTAGTTTACGGACTGTTGAACCCTCTTGTTCGGTGTGGCTTAAGGCTTATCTTCAGTTTAATGCAGTCAACAGGTGGATGTAATTGTAACAGTATGAGAAAAATGCATGTGTTAGGTTTTTTTGAGATGCTTATCCCAAAGTATATCGATAGTGCTTTTTAAATTATTTCTTTTTAAGTGGGCTCCATGCTGGGCCCAACATGGGGCTTGAACTCAAGACCCTGAGATCAAGACCTGAACTGAGATCAAGAGTCGGACCCTTAACCCACCGAGCCACCCAGGTGCCCCAGTGCTTTTAAGATTCTTTAACAAGGATTTCCCATAATTGCGTTATCCACAAGATGGCGTGCAAATGTAGAACCCATATAATATTTGTTTCCCATAATCTAAAAAATATAACAAGTTTCTAGACTATACTTACTGTGTTCGACTGGATGGAAAGCATAGCTGGTATTACTACAAAGTTCTAATTCTAACAGTTTTTTATTTAAAAAATATATATCACAATATTTTGGGATACATCTTTTTTTTCAGGAAACATGAAAAATGTTCTTTCTTAATTAGGTTTTAAAAATTGAGTTTCTGTGTCCATGAAAGTCTTCATTTGTATCTTGAGCAAAGGAGTGTTCCCAGCTCTGGAAATCTTTGTAAATCATTTAATTTCCCCATTTGGCATGTGCATGTGCCCAATACAATGTTAGGTGCATAGCAAGTGCTCCATGAATGTTTTTTGAATCAGTGATTGTAAATTTCTATTCCAGTCCTGAGATAAGATACTGGAAAGACCCTTTTCCCCCATTGATCCTATGAAGTGTCCCGAGAGCACCTTCTGCGTGGGGTATGCTGGGTACACCAGATATGTGCCCTTTTTGTTTCTCAGTTTCATTTTCTTATAGGAGACTGACACCCAAGAAATCGATTCTGTAAGTAAGTGGGCACAGAATTTACCTCTCTGAATCCCACTTTGTTCACCAGCCAATAAGGGGATCTGGGGCTTCCCGATTCACAAGGCAAAGGTGTTATGGAAATGTGGGATTTGGGATTTCACTGTCGGGAAGGTCGGGCGCACCCTCCCAGCAGGTGGGAGCAGTGCCCGGTTCCAGCAGATGCCGAAGACTTGTGGTAGGGATGCAGGTGGGAGCCGGTGGGCGGAGTGCGGAGAGCGCCATGAGGTTTTGAACTGAGCCGCGTGACAGACCAGAAGGGCTGATGATTGTCTTTTCTGTTCGTATTTTAGCAGTGCACTTGCAGGACTGTACTCTGAAGGCACTTGAGGATCAGGCCTCAGACAAGCAAGCCCAGACCCTACGACAGAATCCTGAACCTTCCGCTGAGAGTAAGCCTGAGCCGGACGCTATGGAGTGCATTGGTAGAGATGATCCCAAGGTTCTTGGTCCACAACGCACACTGGGGACAGGGAGTGCCTCTGGCAGCGAGCCTGCCGGGGAGGGTGACAGAGGAGTAGGCTCTGTCGAGCACTGTCCCCTCCATCTGTCTAGTTGCCATGAGTGTCTGGAGCTGGAGAACAGTACCATCGAATCTGTCAAGTTTGCATCTGCAGAAAACATTCCAGATCTTCCCTATGATCACAGTGGCAGTTCGGAGGATGTTGCTGATGATATCCGCTTGGAAGGAGAATGGAGGAGAGTCAACGTCACGGGAAAGGCCCCCAACATCCTCTTCTACGTGGGCTCTGCCCCCCAGAAATCCCTGGGCAGGTTCCAGGAGGTCCGGTCCGTTCTGGCGGACTGTGTGGACACCGACCGCTATACACTCTACCACCTGTCAAGGGAAAGTGCTCTCAGAGACCCGTGGTCAGACAACTGTCTGTTGTTGGTCATTGCCACCCAGGAGACTATTCCTGAAGACCTTTCCCAGAAGTTCATGGCCTACCTTTCTCAGGGAGGGAAAGTGTTAGGCCTCTGTTCGTCCTTCACATTTGCTGGCTTCCAGGTGACGAGCAAGAGCGTGCTCGAGGAAACAGTCCAGAGCTTGGTTTTCTCCAAGGCTGACCAGACCCAGGTGAAGCTCAGCGTCCTGAGCAGTGGCTATGTTTATGAGGAAAGCCCCGGGGAGCGCCTCAGCCTGGGCAAGCTGCAGGGTCACCTGGAGAATGAGGACAAGGACAGGCTGATAGTGCAGGTGCCTTTTGGAACTCGTGGAGGAGAAGCTGTTCTTTGCCAGGTATGGAGCTGGTATCCGTGTAGGGATCTTTGGGGATCTCTCAGAGAGTATGCCCTTTAAGGCTGAGCACCAAAAGGGTCAAGAGTCTGAGCTCCGTGGGGTACTTCTGATCCTTGGCTGGGACTTTTTTGCGGATGCTGAGTAGGTTTAGGTGAGGGCTTTCCTGTCGCATGAATATCGCATTTCACCAAAACACTCGGGACGGAGGAACGAAGCAGAAGGTGTCATGCTGATTAAAGACTGCTGGTTGACCGAAGATGAGTCAGAAAATTCTTTCTTGTTTTGCTCTATGCTGGTAATCATCTTTCCAAAATACATTAGTCTACTCTCTTGTCTCAGAGCACACTGTGGTCAGTATAATCGAACCTTTCAGTTTGTGTAGGGAGTCGAGTGCCTTGGGCTGGTGATTTTCAGGGTTCATAACCCTCACATTACAACATTGTGGTTGATAACAGGGATTGCATGAATGCTCACCAACTGCTGGGGTGGTGAGTGTTGAAAACTTCTCAGATCCTCAGTTCTTTTATGATTTTTGTCACTCTTAAAATCTAAATGCTGAGAAAAATTTCAGATAGAATTTTGAAGCGATTTCGATTTATGGCGCATTAATACAGTTGACCTTTGAATAACAAGGCTTTGAACTGCGTGGGTCCACTTGTGTGGAATTCTTTGGCTAACTACAGTATAGTATTGTAAATGTGTTCTCTGTTCCTTATGATTTTCTTGGTAATAGTTTCCTTTTCTGCAGCTTACTTTATTGTAAGGATAGAGTATATAATATGTGTAATATACAAAATACGTGTTAATTGACTGTTTATGTTATCGGTAAGGCTTCCGGTCAACACTAGGCTGTTAGAGTTTAGTTTTTGGAGAGTTGAAAGTTATATGCAGATTTTCCACTGCATGGTGAGGTTGGCCCCCTGGCCCCCCACATTGTTCAAGGGTCAGCTCTATATAGGTAAGGGAGAGGGCGCCTGGGTGGCTCAGATGGTTAAGCGTCTGCCTTCAGCTCAGGTCATGATCCCAGGGTCCTGGGATCGAGTCCCGCATCGGGCTTCCCGCTCCTTGGGAGCCTGCTTCTCCCTCTGTTTCTCTCTGTCTCTCATGAATAAATAAATAAAATCTTTAAAAAAAAAAAAAAAGTACTTTATATAGGTAAGGGAGAAGTGGGAAGGGAGAAGAAGGGACATGCTACTTCCCTCCCGCTCCCTTCCCAATCCTTTGGCTCATCTGCTGTTTTTTTTCTTGTTTCTTTCTTTTTCCTTTTCCTTTTTGGTTTGTTTAAGCAGATGGAAGCAGGATAGACAGTTTCCAAATTCCTGATCATTGACTGCAAACTTTTTTAACACCTCAGGGCAGAAAGTTTTTATTAGAGTTAGATGAACCCTTGTCCCTAAGGATTTGTTATCTCATGAGAAAGTTAAGTAGAGGTAGATATTTTGCCCAGAATAGTTCCCAGGATGAGTGTAACAGATTTTGTTTTATTACAGGGATCTTTTTGTTGAGTTGGAGAATCGTTTCCTTTTTTTTATTGTTTATTTTCATTTCATATGCTGTCCTAGGAGCTAAATCTCTTGGCTTTTCTGACCAAACATTCTTCAAGGGGTCATAAATTTGTTTCTTTACTCTTCCAAAGCCCATTCGTTTGTTCTTAAGATAATGCTCAGTCAAAGATGCATATAATTTAAAAATCTGGCCATCAGGACAGACGAATGCGTACAAGCCAGGCAGGTTTCCTGTAGGCTGCAAAGCACATGAATTAGTTTGGAGGCCTCATAAATGTTCCTCTTATCTTTTTCTCTGCAAAGATGGTAACTATAGCAACTGCGCATTCTCAGAAAATCCACTTAAAAACCCGACTTCCTAGAGCCGTATTTCAGTTTTGAATGGTGACTTTTACCACCCCTGTGCCGCAGACTTGTGCTAGAAAATTGATTCGGCACTGCCGCGATCCATTTCTCTGAGTGACATGGCAACTCCGCTTGCTACCCCATTTGCATTGACCCCGTTGCTGTCATAAAATTTGATATTGCATGCATTGCTCTGGGGAAAAAAAGGCAATACGATGCAGCTTCAAAAATCAGATTCAGAGGATTAGAATGTCATTTTTGGTTTTAAATGACTTCCAGTCTCTGTGTGACAGGGTCACTGCTCTCTGCTCAGACCTCAGTCACTACGATACCTTGCCGCCAAGAGCGGCCGATAAATGTTATCATCGAGGGCTGGTTAGTTTCCTCTTTCCCTGGTCAATTTCATAGTCTTCATCTCTAGTAAATCGAGTAATGATGTAACCCAGTAAGAGGGGCAGAGCACTTCAAGGGCAAACCACAGCCGCGCGGTGGATGGTGGTCTCACGGCCAAGGAGCTGCCTTGGACGCCTTTACTGCTCATCGCGAGGAGAAAGGACGTTTTCGTGTGCTTGCTGTGACGATCAGGTTTGCAGGGGACATTTAAGGCTGCGGATTAATGCTGACCTTGGATTATCGACTGGACCAGGACTTTGGCATGAAGTTGCCCACATGGACTTAAAAATATTTTATTCCCGCTTTTTTCCTCCCCGGCTGCTTGAAGCTAGGCCGCCATCATGAACGACACAGTAACTATCCGGACCAGGAAGTTCATGACTAACCGACTACTTCAGCGGAAACAGATGGTCATTGATGTTTTCACCCCGGAAAGGCAACAGTACCTAAGACAGAAATTCGGGAAAAACTAGCCAAAATGTACAAGACCACACCAGATGTCATATTTGTGTTTGGATTCAGAACCCATTTTGGTGGTGGCAAGACAACCGGCTTTGGCATGATATATGATTCCTTGGATTATGCAAAGAAAAATGAACCCAAACACAGACTTGCAAGACATGGCCTGTATGAGAAGAAAAAGACATCAAGAAAACAGCGAAAGGAACGCAAGAACAGAATGAAGAAAGTCAGGGGGACTGCAAAAGCCAGTGTTGGTGCTGGCAAAAAGTGAGCTGGAGATTGGACAACAGAAGGAGTAAAGATGCTGCAGTGGCTTTATCTGGTTGTGCAGATTTTTCATGAGAGGATCAATAAACTAAGAATGTTAAAAAAAAAAAATATTTTATTCCCTTACTTAGCGTAGCGCATGGAAGGATGGTCTGGCTTTTCGAGCAGGGTTTCTCAACCCCGGCACTGTTGACATTTCAGGCAGGTCCTGCTTTGCTGTGCAGTCGTCCCGTCCCGTGCTCTGTAGGGTGTTAGCCGTGCGCTACCCACCAGATACGACGCATAGGTGGCAGACCACCCTCCACCCCCTGCATTTGTGACTGAAGACGTTTTTAGGTCAAAAAGCCTTAATTTTAGAAGAAGCCAAGGTATAGAAATGGGCCCATCAGTATGGTAACATTATTACAGCCAGAGGACGAGACGCATGTTGGGTCCCACGGAGGACCAGGAGGCAAATCCAGAAGCACACGGTCTCTGTCCTGTGAATTGAGGTTCAGAGACAGAGGAGGTCTCTCTTCTCGCGTCCGTTGTCGAAGCAGCTACTGTCAAAGCCCACGAAAGCACTCCTCGCACAATGTCCATGGCCATCTTCTCTCTTACCTCCTGGAGCCCTGGAGGCCTGCTCGTGGGGGTGAGCCCACCTTTTCCCCCTTGGCCTCGCTCAGGTGTGACTGTGAGTTCAGCACACCCCACTGCGGGTGCTTCTTGGATCTTCTGTGTATTCACTCAGGCATCACGCTCACGCCCTCTCCTCTGGGCCCAGGTGGGGGGAGAACGTCGCTCATTTTATTTCTGCCACCTGTAAGGGGTCACCTCCAGGAGAGCCACTGGTTTTGTCCACCAGAGAGGAGAGGCCATATTTAGGGAGAGAACGCAGGGAAGGAGACTCGGATTCGGATACCTTGAAGGATTTCACTTCTCTGCCTCCGCCGCTCTCCGCGGCTGTTTAGAGGATGGACTCACTCCTCCTGGCCGGCAGGAGCAGCCCTCGACTGGCCCACCCTCGCCTGGGGCCGTGCTGGTCTGTCTCTCCAAACCTTTAAGACTGGCCTCAACTTTGCACAGTTGGACCACTTTGGACAGGATATTTGGACAGTATTTTTGACTTGGTTAAGTCTTAGGTGGGAATTGAGAGATACTACATTGCCTGAAGGCTGTGGGCACCTTGCCTTTTATTTTCATCATGCTCCTAATAGTATCAGGTCAGGAGCTCTGCATACAACAGAAATCCACAGCTGATTCCTGGCAAAGGCAAAATAAAGCAAACATGCTTAGGTTGCTCCATATTCTGGCACCCTCCACGGCTCTATGGCCAGTTAAAATCTGATCTCAAGGGCGCCTGGGTGGCTCAGTCGGTTGAGCGACTGCCTTTGGCTCAGGTCATGATCCCAGGGTCTGGGGATCGAGTCCCACATCGGGCTCCCTGCTCCGCGGGGAGCCTGCTTCTCCCTCTCCCACTCCCCCTGCTTGTGTTCCCTCTCTCTCTGTGTCTCTCTGTCAAATAAATAAATAAATAAAATCTTTAAAAAAAAAAAAATCTGATCTCAAGAGGACCAGAAGTTCTAGTCTGTTCCTTTACACCAAAGCGCACACCAATGATTGGAAAGTTCTAGCTGAAGGAGCTAGAAGTTCTAGCATGTTCCTTCAGACCAAGACACAGACCGTTTGTTGATTGGTGGGGCTGTTTTATTTATTTATTTATTTATTTTTTAAAAAGATTTTATTTATTTATTAGAGAGAGCGAGCATGAGCAGGGGGAGTAGCAGAGGGAGAAGCACACTACCGCTGAGCAGGGAGCCCGATGCGGGGCTCGATCCCAGAAACCCTGAGACCATGACCTGAGCCAAAGGCAGACGTTTAACCAACTGAGCCACCCAGGTGCCCCTAGGTGGGGTTTTAATTTTAAGCGGACAACAAAGCCTGAACTAGATAGAATTCCGGAATCTTAAATTCAATCCAGGTGAAGGAGGGTGGTGGGGCAGGCCTTTCTGGGGTCCCCCAAACCCCACATCTTCTATTTTTGGATGCCTGCACACACTCTTACATTGGTGAATGAGGCTACTGTCCTTCGTGGTTTGTTTCCTGGTGGTTATGACTATAGGTGGAGTGAGAGTTTGCACACGACCCATCACGCCTCCCGGGGTTCAGTAGCAACCTTAGCTGGCTTCTCGGTACAATCCTATTTCTAAGTGTTCTGGTAGAGTAATCAAGTTGAGCAACTTGCCGAGGTCCCCCAACTGGTTAGTGATACAAGTTGGGACCCGGGCAGAGTCTGAATACAATCCAGGCTTGTGTCCAGCACCACCTTTCCACCCGACTGCCCAAATTTCAGTTGGCTCCTGTGAATTTTTTTATTACTTTGTCGTGACTCTCCATATGGTCAAGTTCAACGTTTACATACTGTTGATGATCAGAAGGATTTCTGTTGAGGTTTTCAGAAATGCTGGTAAAGACATTGTTTCTCCTAAGGTCGGCAAGTGCCCGGATTCACGATTCACGATTTACGAAGCAGTGTCTTTTTCCCGCAGGTGCACTTAGAACTACCTCCCAGTTCTTCAGTGGTGCAAGCCCAAGAAGATTTTGATCTGCTCAAATCAAGCAATATTAGAAGATATGAAGTCCTTAGGGAGATCCTGACAACGCTCGGCCTAAACTGTGACATCAGACACGTTCCTGCCTTAACCCCTCTTTACTTACTGCCTGCGACGGAGGTGAGTGTGTGCTCAGGCAGGAAGGGGACGACCCCTCGGTCGCCTTTCTTCCAGACGGCGACCCTGTTCTTTCTCAGTGGTCTCGATTTTGATTTCTGTTTTTATTTGGCCTTCAGGTTTGGGAACCGTGTTAAAGATATCCAAGTATAACTGATATTTGTGGTGTTTGTAGGTAAGGGTGGGAGAGAAGACTGTTGGAGGTTAGAAGGCGTTGTATCTTAAAGATCACGGCCTATCCACTTTAGGGGGCAGAGGGTCACTCTTTTATGTGTCAAGAGTGTATTTGGAAACCACAATTTATTCATTTGGGATTAAAGACCTTTGTTTTGATCCGGGCCTTTTTCAGGGAATTTTTGGACAGGAAAAATTCATTTGTGCTGATGTCTGCCCTCTTGTGGCAGAAGGGGCTCTGAGTTCAGTTTCTATCCTCTCGTTGTGTCTAAAAGGGAAATGCCTGTGGAGCTGAGAACGTATTCAGGAATTTTTCTGGGCTTTTGTCGGCATTTGATGCCTGTGGTTGTTACCTGGTTTGGGCTGGTTGCCAGATTCTTAGGGATGTCTCCTCCTACTAACCTCTTTGCTTTGCCAAGCTGTCAATCTCTTATTGATTGTGGCAAGGTATTTGGAGGTCTTTTTCCTGTCTCCCCTACATAGGGAAATTTGTGAGTTTAGTGATATAACCCTGCAGTTTCAGCAAATGCCTGATGGTCCAGGTGACTCTAAACACCAAATTTACCTGCTTTCTCTTGAAAAGAACAAAGTATACCTCCTACCTCAATATTTTTAAAAGAGAAGGAACTCCCTTTTGGGTTATACTCTATCCCTTGGCAAACTTAGTTGTTGGAGGAGAGCGGAGCTGTGGGCTGTCTGGTTGGGATGTGCTCACTTGGAGAAGACAGCTATAAACTCCACGTGCGTATAAGATTAGGATACCTTATAGGATTATATGAGGTTTGCAAGAAATAATATATGTGAATGTTTTGTGTAAATTATATTATTTAAAAGACAGTCCAATTATTAATATTATTAGTTTGGAGTTTTAATAAGTTACATGTGTATAATGTACCTAGTGCCTGTTATCTAGTCTAAAAAGACGTCAGGTAATGTTTTAAATTTTAAAAGTGAATGATATTGCAATGGATTCTTTTTCCATTTAAGAAACATTCTTTTATTTCATTTTCATTGTTGTTTTTAGCCAGTTTGTACTCTTTTAACTTTTTTATTTAAAAAAATTACTTTAAAAGTTTATTTATTTTAGTAATCTCTACACCCAACATGGGGCTCGAACTTATAACCCCAAGATCAAGAGTCCCATGCTCTTCTGACTGAGCCAGCCAGGTGCCCCAAACTCTTTTAAATGGGTGCTCTCGGAGATTCATGGTATGACTTTGGTTTGTGCCTTTATCTTGGGACTTCAAAACTCCACATCTTTGTCTCTATTTTAAATGTTCAGTTAATAAAAGGAAAAGCATCAGATCCAACTTGTGACTTATATTAAAATAAAGTGTGTCCTCAGAGCTTTCCCTCCTATAGGTGGCCCACCCATTGCCCTCCCACTTTGGAGGGATGGGGCAGAGCCTTGTGGGTAAGGGTTACTGGTCCCAGGGGAGCTGTGACTGTCACTCTCCTAAATCTTCTCACTCCCTCCTTTCCTGGTCATCGAGGGCTGAGACCGGTATGTGAGGAAATGCCTGCTTGTTCTGAGGTCCCGAGTGAGATAGACCAGTGACAGTGCTCCTTGACCTTTCCTGGGAGTTCTGACCGCACTGGTCTGGGGACTCGCCCCTCTGGACTCCTGGATGTATCAGTGAAGAAGAGGCTGTGTTCTCAAGGTTCGAACTCTGGGCATTTCCCGTGGTTCTTTAGGATGGGTATAACCTGAAACACCTAAGCAGAGGCTTTGTATTGCGTGTCTGCTTATATTAATGTACCCAGTAGATGCTTCATGGTTTTGTCCTTTCCGTTCTTTAAACTGCGTGTGGGTGGGGGGGATACATTTCCCCTACTGATTGGTGACCCTGACTCACCAACCTTGGGAATGAAGTGCTTGAACAAGATTAAAGCAAGTATTCATTCTATATACAGACACACGACACCCCACACAGACTCCAAGGCTACCAAGTTCCTCTTTGCATAACAAGTTTGGTAAAGAGCAGTTTCCAGAAATGTTCTCTTCTCATTTTGGGTCTCCCAATTGGTCTGGTTGCTCTTGGATCTCTACACTGTGGATTACTTTTTCTCCCGACTGCTTTTCTCTGAATTCCTTTTTACTTGGGGAGCCCAAGGAACCGAGTGTGTGAGCATGCAGTTGTTGTGTATATCCTCATTTCTTAGTTTTATCGTCTCCTAGAAGACTTTGAATCTGCAGTTAAAGGAAGTATAAGAACTCAGGGTGTTAGAGTATGTTTTCCTGGAATACAAATTCTTTGAAGGATTATCATGCAAATGAATGTGAAGGTAAACTGATCCACACCTTGATGGTCTTTCTGCAGGCAGCTGCATAATTCCTCGGGGTCTTCTCCTAATGCCGAGGTGGAGACATCTAGGAGCATCTTCTAGTCATTGTGCAGGTGGCTCAGCATTTACAGATAGTTGGGGATGACAGATTGGGAAGAGAGCTGGGTCGTACATTCTATTTGGTTTTCTTTCCTGCAGCCTTCTTACTAGATCTCATAGATCCCCATGGAATTAAGGCACGTGGAGAGGATGTTGTCATCCCAGCATCTGCACTACATGGCCCATCCTTAGATTCATCACCTGCCCTGTATGTAGATTCCATGCCTGCGCTGGCTTCGGGCTCCCGGCTACTCTGTGCTGTTGGGAATCAACCACCTCTCACCACACGGTGTCGCTGCTGAGCTAGGCTGCCTGTGAACAGACTCCCTGGACTGGAAACAGCTCAGACTTTTTTTTTTTTCCTCTCTGCACCAGCTCCACATACTTCAGTAGTTTTCCATTATATTGGTGGCACTTTCTTTTGGATCTGTAGGAATTATTTCAGCGTCACAGTTAATATTCACCTTTCATTAAGCATCTTGCTGTGTACTAGGTACTGTTCAAGGAGGGGATATGGAAGAACACAATAAACACACTAGTTATCAGCTGTGTTTACAGAGTTTGGTGCCTAGGCCCTCGTTCTGTATAGCAAACGGTACAGAAGGTTTACGAGGTACCTGTGAGCTTCCACATCGCTCCGATACAAATGGAAAAGAAAGCATGGTGACCCAGGTAGAAAAAAGCACTCACCCAAAGAACAGTCGATTCTTGGTGTTTGCTGGGGATGTGTTCTGAGACCTTTCCCGGCACCCACATGCCCCAGCAGCATGTGATTTCCCCTATAAAATCCACTCATGTATGGCCTCGTATGCGTCACCATGCATGACACCACGAGGAAGCAGGGCTTGGCTGAGGTGTGGCCTCTGGGTGACCGGGGACTTCCCGTTGAATCGAAACTCCCACGGGGCAGGATTGAAATTCAGGCCTCAGCAAAATTATTGCTCTGTCCAAACAAAACACACAAGCACGTGTACCCCACCAGTGTGTCTACAGAAAAAAAGACTGGAGGGAAATACAGAAATCTAGGGTATATTTCTGGGTGGTGGGCTTTGGGGTGATGATACTAAACTTTTGTATGTCCTAAATTTTCTGTAACGTACATGTATTATTTTTATAAGGAGCAAAACCGGTTATTAAAGATGCACACAGATTACTCTCACTGGACTTTGAAGGCATCCCAGAAACGGTCACAACTTGAGTGTTGAGAAGTAAGGACTCTTGTGTAGATATTGATAGTTTATTTAATATTCGACGTCTATATTAGTTACTTTAACAGCGTTAGCTTTGTTAGTAACGCCTTGACTCTGTGAATGGCCAGCGATGGCTACGCTGCTGGGTTTAATCGGGGCTCTCACCTTCCCGGCGGGTGCCCCCGGGCCTCAGCAGTGCAGTCACGCCTGCTTCTGGGGGTCCTGGCGGAAGCCCGTAATTCGAGTGCCCCCAGCCCTGCTTGGATGTTTCTCGATGGAACCCTTCGAACTGTTTCTCAGAGAAGACACAGCTGTGCTGACGTCTCCACAGGGAGCCCTTTCAAACAGCTAACTTCCTTCCCGGAGGTGTGAGTAGAGGGAGAGGCTCAGAGGACACGCGGCTGACCCCGGATTACTGGGTCGCCACCACACTGACCTCCTGCCCCTGGTGCCGGCTGGTGGTGCTGCCGGCAAGTTAGCAGGAATACCTCTTTCCTGTGGGGGACCCGTGTGTGTGTGTGTGTGTGTGTGTGTCCCGTGTGTGTGTGTCCCGCGTGTGTGAGTGTGTGTGTCCGATTTGATAGAAAAACACAGCTCGTTCCCTTGCAGAACCTAAAGTCCCACGGAAAAACTCACTCTCCCGTTTCCATTTCTCTGGGCTCTGTTTCCATGTTTGTCTCTGCCGGGGCGGGGGGGGGGGAGGGTGTGCAGCGAGCCCAAGGGGTTTGTGCTTGGAGGGGCAGCTGGTTGATTGGGACAAGCCAGGATGGGATCTCAGTGGGTTCCTTTCGACCCCCCAGCCGGACCAGGGGAGGGGGGAGAGGATGGGAGTGCACACAGCCTGCTTGGCATGCTCCCCTACCCTGGGACATCATTGCATGGGGTCTGGGGCTTTCTGAAACTACAAACCTGGCATTCTTTTGGGCATTCCTTGTGGCTGGTAGCTGATGGTATGGAGGCATCCTAAGACAGAGGCAGGCAGGATGGTGGCAGGAGTCCTGCCAGAGAGAGGGTATGCGGTTCCTTTGCCTTGGGGCTGTGATGTAACCGTAACAAGAAGTGACAACGGGGGTTGTTTTTAAAGCAACCCGGCAGAAATTGTCATGTTGTGTGTAATTTCGGTAGCGTGGGTGTTGTGGGATGGGTCCTCTATGCTTTAGAACAAAAACTAGTATCACATTTCATTTTGATTCAACCCCAAATCATTTGCCGTGGAATGCCTCCTCCCCCACCAAAAAAGCAGGTAGGAGTAGTTTCAATATCTGTAAAAGTATTAAAATTTCCTAGTGTAGTCCCTTCCACCCAGGGAGCTGCTTTTCTGATGTTGGTTGCTTTAGGAAGAAACCGAGACTAAATCATACCACATGGTTCTTATTCTTCCTTCTCTTAGCTGATCTCTTCGTTTAGCGAACATCTGAGTGCCTACTATGCGTGAGACCTTTCTGTGGAAGTCTGGAAAACAGACACACTCCCATCTCGTGGCATGCCGTATAGGAAACCAGGTGCCTCCCCAGGTGTCTCGGCCTCATCTGGACCTCACGGTGGCCCTGACAGGTGGGAAGCCAGGGCAGGGATCCTTAGCCTCGGGAGAGCAAGCCGGGTTGTGGAGCAGTGAAGCATCTCATGTATTTTTCTGCGTTAATTGAAATTCTCTAATTAAAAAAAAAACAAACCCTTGCTTTCCATGTTTTAGCTTAGTATTTGGCATAGCAGCCTCCCTCTCTCCACCTTTAATCTTAGTTCTGAATCTCAAGTAAGTACGGTGGGATGGAAACTTCCAGTGTTCCTTTAAAACACAGCTTAGAAAATAATTTTTAGAGATCCAAATTAGAGAGAAACTCAGAATTCCAGGTGCGCCCCGATGGTGTTTGACACGTGGCTAAACGCGGTGGTGGGGTAGCTATTTTATACTATGGCCCGAGCTAACGAGCAGCTAACAGATTAAAGCACGCATTTAAAAGCTTTTATAGCTATGAATGTTTAGGGGGTCTTTCATATACCTTTCTTTCCTTTCTTTCTTCCTTCGCCTAAACTGGAAACGCTTTGTTCATTTTAACTGACTTCCTGTTAACGCACACAATGCCTACATAGCAAAGATGACATGATGGGTTTGGACGTTGAAATGCAAAAGAGGCAATACATGGGGTGTTTTCCTAAGCTAAGGCAAGTCTGCCTTTTGTGGGGAGAGGCTTTTCAGCTACCTTATAGACCGAATTGTTATTTGCATCTTACTTTCACAAGAATGTTTCCAAGATGGGCGCCTGGGTGGCTCAGTTGGTTAAGCGACTGCCTTCGGCTCAGGTCATGATCCTGGAGTCCCGGGATCGAGTCCCGCATCGGGCTCCCTGCTCGGCAGGGAGTCTGCTTCTCCCTCTGACCCTCCTCCCTCTGGTGCTCTCTGTCTCTCATTCTCTCTCTCTCAAATAAATAAATAAAATCTTTAAAAAAAATAAAAAATAAATTAAAAAAAAAAAAAGAGAAAGAATGTTTCCAAGAGACTCCTGCAGAGTAAATACCTCTGGGCCGCAGCCCAGGCAGGGACCGATAGGGTGCTTGTGGGAGACCCAGGCGGACGCCGCTTCGGTTGATTTCCACTCGGAGTGGGTGCTGTTCTAGTTCCGTTCCTGCTGGCCAACCCCGGGGGAGAGGGGTAGGCGAGAGGGAGCGTCTCTCCCTACCGTTTCCTTCTGCGGGTAGCACCCTATCCAGGAAGGGCGCTTTTATTTCCTCAGACTATTTATATCCACTGCTTATGCAGTCACAGATCTGTGGATGGGAAACAGGCCCTTTTGGAATAAAAAGTCCTCCAAAACCAAATGCTTTCTGTCTCCTACACCAGCTCCCTAATAGCTGCCATGTGTGAGCGGGTACGGATTATGGCCTTGCCTCCTGGGGAAGTCGACTGACGCTGTCTCTAGAAGTCTTGCAACGTTCTTAGGAGCAGAATTTTTGTCTCCCAGGCCTACAAAGTACATCCCAGGGGATGAGCCCACACTGGCCCTGGGGGGGAGGGCACGGCCAAGGGTGCCCGTGGTGGCCGCCGAGTGCTGGGGCCGGTTCTGCCCAGCACCGAGACCTGAGCACCATGGATGAC
Organism: Mirounga leonina; assembly: GCF_011800145.1. Classification (NCBI taxonomy): domain Eukaryota; kingdom Metazoa; phylum Chordata; class Mammalia; order Carnivora; family Phocidae; genus Mirounga; species Mirounga leonina. Next base: position 16,852,881 of record NW_023270442.1, on the reverse strand, counting down.
CGTCCTCCTGCAGTTTTCGGGCGTGGGAATGACAGGCGGGGAGCACGTTCTTTTTCCATTCATGCAAAGAATTCGGGAATGTCGCTGCGGGAATTGGGCTGTTCTGAAAAAGTGTTGGTCACGTTTCGGGGTTTTAGAACTGACAGCCCATTTGTGGCCCCGGGTGGCATGTGATCTTGTTTCCCCTGCCTGTGCGGGAGGGTAGAGGCACCCCCGGGTGCCAGGGTGGTGGTGTTCTGGGACCTCCGCAGGGAGGCTGGCTAGGGCCGTCCAGGCCAAGATCTCGCTGGCTTCCTTGCGAAAGCCGGCCAGCGTGGCGGCAGGAGAACCCGGCTAAGGTTAGTCTGTCTGTCTGTCTCTTTCTCTCGGAGATCAGACAGTGCTGCAATCACTCTCAGTGTGTTCTCGTTCTGGCTCCCCGCAGCTGCCTACGAGGAGGTGCATTTTTCCAGATGCTGAGGTGCCAAGTGTGGCCTCACACGGCCTTCCAGATACTGGAAGTTTCTAGAAAAACTCTCTGTGATCCTCCTGCTTGTGTTGTATTTTTCTTTCTTAAAACGTTTTCTGGCTTTGGTTTAACCATATACTCAGTGGAAGAAATACTGGAGTATAGACTGTAATTTTGGTTCTTACTGATTGTCGGACATCCTGCCCCTCATAAAAATTCTAGAGTTCAGACCCCATTGGGTGACTTGAGGAACGTGGCTTTGCATGAAAACATTTTAGAGCCTTTAGAATATTTGTTTTAATGGATATTTTTTAGTGGTATTTGAGTCTTTACAATTTTAGCATGTGAATTAACCTATAAATAAATTTTAAACGAATGAATAAATTGAATATATGCATATATTCCTATGTTTGCTTTAACCAAAACTTCTAGAAAATGCTTATAAGATTGCTGAAATAGAACCTTCGTTTGCAGAGAGGTCTTTTTCCCTGAGGATGAGAGAAGATTTAGGTGAAAATATCTAGATTCCTGCTAAAACGGAAACATACTTTCCCATTGGCACACGGAGATGTACAACATGATCTTGTGGTGTGGGTGTAAGTTCTCGCATGTGTCTCCTGTGTGTGTGTCCGGGTGTGGGGAGATAGGGCTTCTGGGTAAAGAGAAGGATTGTGTTGGCATGTGGCTCTTGCACCTCCTAGGTTTAAATTCAGATTCTAAATAGAATATCTTGCAAACGCGGACCAGGCATCCCCGGTCAGCAGGATCACCCAATTCTGAATGGGCGCCTCGCTGGGCTGTTTGTTGGTGTCGAAGCGCGAGTCTTTCCTGCGCCCTGAACTGTGAAAACGTGTAGTTAAACCCACTTGCCTCCCATAGGCAAAGTAAAAGTTTGACAATTAAAATGAAAATTAGAAGTGAGTATTCTAAGAAAACTTGTAAAGTTTTCCTTTTTTAATGCCATAGGAAAGTATTTTGACAAGTTGTTTTCTTGTCTTTGAGCAGAAATGAATCCTCCATACAGCAGTTTGTTAGTGAGTAATTGGATGATGGCACCACTAATCCCCCTTCCTGTTTTTATTCTCAGTAAATAAGGAAATGGGGCTTTTTTTTTTTTTTTTAATTTATTTGACAGAGAGACAGCGAGAGAGGGAACACAAGCAGGGGGAGTGGGAGAGGGAGAAGCAGGCTTCCCGCTGAGCAGGGAGCCCAACATAGGGCTCCATCCCAGGACCCTGGGATCATGACCTGAGCCGAAGGCAGACGCCCAACGACTGAACCACCCAGGTGCCCTGGAAATGGGGCTTTAAAAAGAAAACACCAAATTGTGGTTTTATAAATTAAAAATGATGCTCTGTTTTTTTTTAAGAATTTATTTATTTGAGAGAGAGAGAGCATGCGAGCACAAGCTAGGGAGAGGGAGAAGCAGATTCCCTGCTGAACAGGGAGCCTGACACGGAGCTCGATCCCAGGACCCCGGGATCATGACCTGAGCCGAAGGCAGACGCTTCACTGACTGAGCCACCCAGGCACCCCGATGCTCCATTTTTTTGAGGGATGGGGGAATGGGGAATGTCCAGACTCTTTCTGCCTTAGAATTGTCTAGATTATTACTCTAGTGCTTTCCACAGGCATGAATATTGAGGTTTTTCCTCTGGCTTTTTTAGTCTGTAGAGTGCCTTACAAGTCAAAGGTCTGTAATTTTAAAGATTCTCCTCTTTTGGGGCGCCTGGGTGGCTCAGTCGTTAAGCGTCTGCCTTCGGCTCAGGTCATGGTCCCAGGGTCCTGGGATCGAGCCCCACATCGGGCTCCCTGCTTGGCAGGAAGCCTGCTTCTCCCTCTCCCACTCCCGCAGCTTGTGTTCCCTCTCTCGCTGTATCTCTCTCTGTCAAAAAAAAAAAAAAAAAAAAAAAAAAGATTCTCCTCTTTTGCATGTATTTTGTTTCGGTGATGATGGGATTACGTGTGATGTTTCAGACTGGCCAAATGAGTTTGTCGTGCAAGGTGGCTTTTTAATTTTTTAATTTTTAATTTTTTTAATTTTAATTTTTTTTTAAAGATTTATTTATTTGACAGAGAGAGACACAGCGGTAGAGGGAACACAAACGGGGGGAGTGGGAGAGGGAGAAGCAGGCTCCCCACCGAGCAGAGAGCCCGATGCGGGGCTCCATCCCAGGACCCTGAGATCATGACCTGAGCCGAAGGCAGACGCTTAATGACTAAGCTACCCAGGCGCCCTGCAAGGTGGCTTTTTAACATGACCAAATCTTCTCTGTTCTGTTGTGGGAGGGTAGATGAGATGACCTTTCACATTCTTTCCAGGACTCTGGTATTGATGCTGGTCCCAGCAAAGCAATCAGATGCAAAAAAAAAAAAAAAAAAAAAAAATTAAACTTTTAAATAGTTCCTTTGGATGCATTTTTTGGTAAAAATTTGTGGTTATTACCATTTTCATCTTTATACTGGAACAATTTGAAATCATTGATAGGTGCCTTTGCACAGTTAATTTGAGCACAGTGAAAGACTGTTTTGCTCTCTGCTTTATTTACTTCAGGTTCTTTCTCAAATTGATTTTCCTGTTAATTTAAGAATTACCAATGCAATATGTAGGAGCCTCAAATTTGCACTCAAGTCATGGTTTCAAAATTTGTGTGCTAAATGGGCTGTTTTAAAATTTTGGTTATTTATGTCAGTTGGGTTTCCTTACCAGCTCACATATGTTCTCATGCTCCCTAATGCAATTAAATACCATCTTGTGGTGCTGTTGATGTCCGATGCTGACCTGCTGGATCCTGAACACACTGGGAACACACAGGACATCTCTTTCTACCTCTCCAGGGTTTGACTCGGAATGCAACAGCCTTGTTTCAGACGTCTCTGAAACAGTCCTGTTGGACCCCTAGTAATACCGTGGTACATACGTGTCCTTCCTGGGAATCAGTGCATTTGTGTTGGTAGGTTTTTTTTTTTTTTTTTAAAGATTTTATTTATTTATTTGAGAGAGAGAGAATGAGAGACAGAGAGCATGAGAGGGAGGAGGGTCAGAGGGAGAAGCAGACTCCCCGCCGAGCAGGGAGCCCGATGCGGGACTCGATCCCGGGACTCCAGGATCATGACCTGAGCCGAAGGCAGTCGCTTAACCAACTGAGCCACCCAGGCGCCCCTGTGTTGGTAGGTTAATACTTTTCTCATATTTAAGAAAATGGTTTCTTTTTTCTTTTTCATAGTAACTGTTAAACCGTACCCGCATGTCAAAGGAAACGTTTTGTAGAAAATTTCAAATGTACAAAAGGAAACAGAAAATGAAATGAACTCATGAACTCTGCTTCACAGATTTTTATTCCGGCCAGTCTTACTTCGTCTAATCCTGTCCACTCCTTCTCCATATTATTTTGAAGCAAATCCCAGATATTTATATGAGATTTTTCATCTGTAAATATTTTAGTGTTTCTAAAAGATGAGAGCTCTGTTTAAAATCATAACCAGAATACCACTGACACACCTAAAATAAATCCGTTCCTTCATATGATCTCATACCCAGTTGGTGTTCCATTTTCGGATGAGACATATTTAAAGATGGGCCGTATTATCTGTGCATTGTGTACAGGCATGTTGGTTCCCTTCTTTATACAACAAATGCAAGAAGGAAGCAACTAGGTAGAAGCCAGTGTAACTTTTTTGGGGAAGTGATTTAGAAAGTAGATTTTTGTGTCTCTTAAAATGCCGTGTTTTAGCCCTTGTTTTAAGGCCGTCCTGAAAATAGCAGCAGATAATCATTTGTAATAGCATGCAAAACAACCGTGCCTAGAAATGCAGCAGATTTGTGTGGCGCTTGCCCGTTCAGAGCGAGGCAGGAGTTTCTCTCCCTCTCTTTTCTGCACAAGAAGTCCTGGTTTCTTCAGCGGGGACGGTATGGATTTTTGCTCCGTATGCTTTCGGTTCGGGTTGATGTTTAGCCTTTGACCCAGCCACTTTCTTACCATAAACAGTTTGTTGATGAGAGCAGCTGCCCACCAGATTGTTTCCAGATTGTTCTCTCCTGGCTGAGGACAGAGTGCACCTTACGAAGAAGTTGGCTTGGAGCTGTGGCTTCCACTTCTTATAGGTCTCCCCCTTTGAGGCCAACTCTCGGCCTCTGAACATTCTCCTAGTTGCATCCAGTAAATGGGTGAATCCGCAGCGCTAGAAATCGGGCCTCCCTTACAATCCTATTTTATTTTATTCTCTGAAGGAATGATAGCATTTTCTAGAAGTTTCTGCCACACGGAGCAATTCCTTATATTCCAGTAAGAATTCCCAGTATTCGGTATGTGGAAACTAGGGTGGTGCTGTGTCGGGAAGTAGACAGAACACACTTTATTTTGTATAGGAGTCTGTGCTCCTTGACTGTTCACAGGTTTTCTACACAGTTAAGGAATGAGGTTAACTTTCTTTTTTTTTTTTTTTAAGATTTTATTTATTTGCGAGAGAGAGAGAATGAGAGACAGAGAGCATGAGAGGGAGGAGGGTCAGAGGGAGAAGCAGAAGCAGACTCCCCGCTGAGCAGGGAGCCCGACGTGGGACTCGATCCCGGAACTCCAGGATCATGACCTGAGCCGAAGGCAGTCGTTCAACCAACTGAGCCACCCAGGCGCCCTGAGGTTAACTTTCAAACTAAGCTCAGTATTGCCTGCCTGGTATTATTATCTTGCCCTTTCAAAATGAGTTCTCATTTTTTTTTTCTACTTTTGCAAGACAGTACTACATTTTTTTTTTTTTAATGCAAGTGACAGGTAACCTAATGACTTGGCAATTTATGTGACCCAAAGGTGCACCGTAGTTTGAATTTTTGCTGCTTCCCTAATCACCCCCCCGCCCCCCCCCCAGCTGTTACCTAGAGTGGATTTTCTGCTTGCAGCGGCCTTCATTAAGGCAAGGTCGGAGCTTTCAAGCATCAGAGCCAACACTTTTCACTAAACTGGCCACCAGGGGCTGCTGTCAGAATGGTGAGTCTGAGCTCACCTCCCTAGAGGCAAGTTTACTTTTTCTACAACCAGTAAATTTTGTTAAGCTACCAATCCTGGTTTCAAACCTCAGGTCTCACGACATGGCCTCCAGTCACCAAGTATGCTTACAGCTGTATCCCTTCCAGCCAGGTATTACGTAGGACCTGGACCCAGTTCAAGACCCAAGATGAAGACTTGTGTGTTTTTCATTCAGTGCCAATAAGCTGTTATTAATACACTGATTCCACATAGACCGAAAAGCTTCACAAATGTACTGGGGTTTATGTTCAGGGAGAGTAGGTCCTGCGTTTGGACTGTTCCAGATCCAGGCCTCTGGGGAGGAAGGGCCCATGACGATGGCAATCTGGATTTTCGGGGAGATGTTCTTACCCGGAGTGGCCTTAGCATCCCTGCCCCAATGCAGGGGTCATGCTGATTCAACTAAAATGTGAAACGCTAGAAGGTGTTCTTGGTGGTGGTTTTGTTTTTTTGGTTTTTAGTTTTTTGTTACAAGGGCTGTGTCTTTGATGTTCCAGGATTGATGGCAGAACAAAATACACAGCGAATGTTGGAGCTGGAGGGGCCTTAGAGCCTGAGGAGCAAACCCCTTCGTTTTGACTTGAACTTTTTATTAAAAGAAAACCTAAAAAAGGGTGAAAGAATAGTACATAAACCGTATGTAGCCCCCTCACCTTGGTTCACCCTTGCTAACATTTTGCTACATTTTCTTGGTAAAGAGGTTTGGGGTTTTTTTGTTTTGTTTTGTTTTGTTTTTTGGAAGATGCATACTTTACTGCCTTTAAGTAAAACACAAAGCATACAACTTATAAGTTATTCATGGGAGCATGAGGCTTTGACATTGTTGCTTCTAGGGAGTTGGCAAGAGAGTGGTGTTAGTTTGTGCTTGGCCTTGGGCTTGTTTTCTTTATTTGAAGTAAAGCCTACTGGTTCTGGATGGCTGGTCATCCCCCTACTGGGCTATGCTGTGGGCACATCCCATCTTCACATCAGCCAGCATGTCTAAAATTCTTACGCTATATCTTAAAAGTCCCGAATTACAGAACATAAAGCATCTGGGAGCCACGTGTTAGGAGGGCAACTAGTTGATCTTTTATGCCCAACAAAGGGTTTCTACCCCCCGATCTAGGGAAATTCCACTGATGACCACGTCATGAGTATAGGATTTACAATTTTTCTTTCAACTTTCCAACCCAAGTATTGTGACTTGGGAACTTTAGATCTGATTGCTTGCTTCCATAAGAACTTTTTTTTTGTGGGGGGAGGGGTAAACCGTAAGGAGTGTACAAACGCTGTTGTATTATTTATGTGACTATCTGTCTGCCCCATTAAGCTGTAATACAAGATCATTTGAAAGCAAGGACCATGTGTTGTTAATCTTTATGCCCCTTCCCAGTATTTGGCCTATAGTAGGCATTTAGTAAGAGAGTTTTGTTTGAACACTTAGGAAGCGTTTTGGCTTTTCCCACTAACGGATCGTGAAACGCTTCCCTGCTCCCGTGTCTGGGACACCCGAGGGGCTTTGGGAGACAGGCTGGCAGCAAAGAGCCCACCCAGCTCGGACTGGCTGTCTGTCCAATCTAGTTCTGTCACTGTTTATTCAGGTATGATGGGGATTTCATAAACAACCATGTTAAACAGTTTAAAAGAATCAGCTGTCGAGGAACACTGACCAGGTGGCGTTTAGGAGTGTAGGAGAAAGGCAGAAGGGTTTTATGTCATTTTTTTATTTTTATTTTTTAAAGATTTTATTTATTTATTTGAGAGAGAGAATGAGATAGAGAGAGCATGAGAGGGGGGAGGGTCAGAGGGAGAAGCAGACTCCCTGCCGAGCAGGGAGCCCGATGCGGGACTCGATCCCGGGACTCCAGGATCATGACCTGAGCCGAAGGCAGTTGCTCAACCAACTGAGCCGCCCAGGCGCCCCGGTTTTATCTGTTACTAACGTGCTTTCCCATCTAGAAACTGCTGGGTTCGTGCTGGTCGGTCGGCGGCGCCTTGCGGTGAACTATGAGTACCTTCCCTATGAGCGCACCGAGGCCGTGTCCTGTGCCCCTCGCCGGCCCCCACAGCGTGCCGTGCCCTGGGATTCTCTGAGCTTTCCAGGGTGTCCCGGTGACAGCCCGTCCAACAGAGAGATGAACCTTTGCTTAAAATGAGTGGCCTGGAGTAGGAGGCGCTCGGCCTTCCCTGAAGGCACCTCCGGCCGGCTCCATCTCTCCTTGCCAGGTAACACGTATTTCTTCCTATTGGACTTCTGCGGATGATGGCACGGTTTTAACGGAACATTAAACCTTGGCGACTACACATCGAATCTTGAAGCTGAGTCCTGGATGTTCCAGGTTTCTTAGTTTAAAGATGAAGAAACAGAGGCCCGGAGCAGGCGGTGCGGCCAGCTGGCGGATAGCGGGGCTGTTGACCCGATTCTGCGTTGGGGCTGGTTGGGGGGGGGGGGGTCCTGCTGCTTCCACGTGCCGCGCGCTGGGGGGCTTGAGGCCCGGCAGCAGGTGTTGAGCGGATGGTTCGAGATGGGTCCTCGACGTCAGCCTGCGCCTGGCCCGGCATCGTTCGCGGCCAGGGGCGTGTGCGCAGGACGGGCCGCCACGGGTGTCCCCCCTGGCGCGGGGCCCCCAGCACCGAGCTTTCCAGGCTCCCCCACCACCACTTACACGGGGGCCCCCCAGCACCGAGCTTTCCTGGCTCCCCCACCACCACTCGCAAGGGGGCCCCCCCAGCATCGAACTTTCCTGGTTCCCCCGCCACCACATGCGCGGGGCCCCCAGCACCAGAGCTTTCCTGGCTCCCCCAACCACTCACGCGGGGGCCCCCCAGCACCGAGCTTTCCTGGCTCCCCCAACCACTCACGCGGGGGCCCCCCAGCACCGAGCTTTCCTGGCTCCCCCCCCACCACTCGCACGGGGGCCCCCCAGCACCGAGCTTTCCTGGCTCCCCCACCACTCGCGCGGGGGCCCCCCAGCACCGAGCTTTCCTGGCTCCCCCCCCACCACTCGCACGGGGGCCCCCCAGCACCGAGCTTTCCTGGCTCCCCCACCACTCGCGCGGGGGCCCCCCAGCACCGAGCTTTCCTGGCTCCCCCCCCACCACTTGCACGGGGGCCCCCCAGCACCGAGCTTTCCTGGCTCCCCCACTACCACTC
>NW_023270442.1:16769918-16844263 GCF_011800145.1 Mirounga leonina | reverse complement strand
CCCCCCCCCTCCCCCGGCCCCGCTCGCTCAGGAGCCTGTTTGTGTTGGACCAGGACAAAGGGCGGGCGGTTCACACAGGCAGGCTTAATGAAGGCCCCGGAGACTTGTGCGGATGCAGAGCCCCAAGATGCGAGCCCTGTCAGGGCGAGGCCGCGCCTCTCGCGGGGAAGCGGTGCCTGAGCCTGGAGCCGCAGCGCCTCCCCTTCTTCTAGCGCCGTCCATGGCCGGCTTCTGCTCTGCGCGCTTGCAGAATGCATTTCACCGCCAAAACGAGCCCATTTGGCCCCGTCGAGGTGTGATGCCTATTAAAAGCAGCCTTGTTAGAAACGCCGGATTCATTACCTCTGTTTTACTGCTCCGCCCGAGCCTTTTGTGGTCTTCACTAGTTGGCAGGTAACAAAAAATGCAGTCAATCTGTGGCCTTTCAGAGCCCGAGCCGGAGCGATACCGTTACCTAATAAAAGGAATACAGTTCAACAGACATTTATGGAGTGTCTACTGTGTCCCAGGCGTGGGGACCTAGAATGACTGCGACAGGTCCAGAGCCCGAGGGACTCCTGTCCGGGGGATTTAGGTACCTGATGCCCTCTGTCCTAAGCCCTTTGGTGTTGCTGGGTCACCATCCCAGGTGTGGTTTCGACACTAGTGAAGGATCGGCATGTGTTGAAATTCATCTTGCCGCTGGGCCTCAGGGCCCATCTGTGAGAGGTACTCACTTCAGAGAGAGAGCACCCCCCCCTCCCCCGGCCCCGGCCCCAAGCCGGCTGCGAGCAGCCCTGGGGTCTCCCTCGGCAGGTGTGTGGGCCCCTGCCCAGTTTACCCTGACCCCCTGTTCTCTTCCCCTTCCCAGGCTCTGGTGGCTCTGGGCTCCGAGGCTGCACAGGCAGGAGGTGAGCAAGTGGACAGATTTCCTCCGCCCTCTCGGCTTCTGGCGCTTGTGGGCAGCTCTGGCCTTTTGCTCCTTCAGGTCCGTCGCTGGCCCAGTTGCTTCCCCATCTCTTAGCTCTTTGCTTCTCTTAACAGCCCACAGTTCCCTAAGTAGCCCTTCAGGGGAATCCTTCTGGATACACTGTCTCTTTCCAGTGGAAAGCAGAGGGTAGCGAGTGATAACTCACTTAAGTGATAAAACTTTGTTTCTTCGTGAAAATGTCCTGGTCTAGGCCTGCCTAAGTAGACAGAGTTAATTAGTGGTAGACCCAAGCTTCAAATTTCAGTTGTTTTTTTTTTTCCAAGATTTTATTTATTTATTTGTTTGAGAGAGAGTGAGCACAGAGGGAGCAGGGAGCCTGACTCAGGGCTTGATTCCAGGACTCTGAGATCATGACCTGAGCCAAAGACAGACGTGTAACAGACTGAGCCACCCACGCGCCCCCCAGATTTAAGTTTCTATTGCCAAACATTCTACTCCCTCCCACACACTCTGGCTCTGAGCCACATATATCTATTTTATCACTATTTCACAGTTGCCATGTTATATTGAATTTGTGTCTTTCTTTTTGATGCCCTCAACATTTTACTTACGGTAAATAGGCCAGTCCTATGTTGCTTTACTTTGGGTTAGGTCCTCTTGCTGGGGACTGTGAGATAGGAATTAGCGCAGGGATTTGGGAACCAGGCATACTGGGCTTCTTGGGTTCAAATCCAGCTCTGACTTACTGCCTGTATGGTTTGGGCGTTATTAATGCTTAGGGCTTGGGTGGCACACAGGTTGCCCCTTTGTGTCCTCTCCATATGCCGAGCAGATCGATGGGGGCAGAGCAAAGGGTTCAGAACTTGACCCCTCTTCTCTTCTTATTGTGCTAAAATAATTGAAACATCAAATATGCTATTAACCATTTTTTAACTTTTTTATTGTTATGTTAATCACCATATTACATCATTAGTTTTTGACATAGTATTCCATGACTCATTGTTTGCATATAACACCCAGTGCCCCATGCAGTACGTGCCCTCTTTAATACTCATCACCAGGCTAACCCATCCTCCCACCCCCCTCCCCTCTAGAACCCTCAGTTTGTTTCTCGGAGTCCATAGTCTCTCATGGTTGGTCTCCCCCTCCGATTTCCCCCCTTCATTCTTCCCCTCCTACTATCTTCTTTTTTTCTTAACATATATTGCATTATTTGTTTCAGAGGTACAGATCTGTGATTCAACAGTCTTGCACAATTCACAGTGCTCACCATAGCACATACCCTCCCCAATGTCTATCACCCAGCCACCCCATCCCTCCCACCCCACCCCCCACTCCAGCCACCCTTAGTTTGTTTCCTGAGATTAAGAATTCCTCATATCAGTTAGGTCATATGATACATGTCTTTCTCTGATTGACTTATTTCGCTCAGCATAACACCCTCCATTTCCATCCACGTTGTTGCAAATGGCAAGATCTCATTCCTTTTGATGGCTGCATAATATTCCATTGTATATATATATACCACATCTTCTTTATCCATTCATCTGTCGATGGACATCTTGGCTCTTTCCACAGTTTGGCTATTGTGGACATTGCTGCTATAAACATTGGGGTGCACATACCCCTTCAGATCCCTACATTTGTATCTTTGGGGTAAATACCCAGTAGTGCAATTGTTGGATCGTATGGTAGCTCTATTTTCAACTTTTTGAGGAACCTCCATTCTGTTTTCCAGAGTGGCTGCACCAGCTTGCATTCCCACCAACAGTGTAGGAGGATTCCCCTTTCTCCACATCCCCGCCAACATCTGTCTTTTCCTGACTTGTTAATTTTAGCCATTCTGACTGGTGTGAGGTGGTATCTCATTGAGGTTTTGATTTGGATTTCCCTGATGCCAAGTGATGTTGAGCACTTTTTCATGTGTCTGTTGGCCATTTGGATGTCTTCTTTGGAAAAATGTCTGTTCATGTCTTCTGCCCATTTCTTGATTGGATTCTTTGTTCTTTGGGTGTTGAGTTGGATAAGTTCTTTATAGATTTTGGATACTAGCCCTTTATCTGATATGTTATTTGCAAATATCTTCTCCCATTCTGTCGGTTGTCTTTTGGTTTTGTTGACTGTTTCTTTTGCTGTGCAAAAGCTTTTTATCTTGATGAAGTCCCAATAGTTCATTTTTGCCCTTGCTTCCCTTGCCTTTGGTGACGTTTCTAGGAAGAGTTGCTACGGCTGAGGTCGAAGAGGTTGCTGCCTGTGTTCTCCTTTAGGATTTTGATGGACTCCTGTCTCACATTGAGGTCTTTCAACCATTTGGAGTCTCTTTTTGTGTGGGGTGTAAGGAAGTGGTCCGGTTTCATTCTTCTGCATGTGGCTGTCCACTTTTCCCAACACCATTTGTTGAAGAGACTGTCTTTTTTCCACTGGACACTCTTTCCTGCTTTGTTGACGATTAGTGGACCATAGAGTTGAGGGTCCATTTCTGGATTCTCTATTCTGTTCCATTGATCTATGTGTCTGTTTTTGTGCCAGTACAATACTATCTTGATGATGACAGCTTTGTAATAGAGCTGGAAGTCCGGAATTGTGATGCTGCCAGCTTTGCTTTTCTTTTTCAACATTCCTCTGGCTATTCGGGGTCTTTTCTGGTTCCATACAAATTTTAGGATGATTTGTTCCATTTCTTTGAAAAAAGTGGATGGTATTTTGATAGGGATTGCATTGAATGTGTAGATTGCTCTAGGTAGCATTGACACCTTCACAATATTTGTTCTTCCAATCCATGAGCATGGAACATTTTTCCATTTCTTTGTGTCTCCCTCAATTTCTTTCATGAATATTTTATACTTTTCTGAGTACAGATTCTTTGCCTCTTTGGTTAGATTTATTCCTAGGTATCTTATGGTTTTGGGTGCAATTGTAAATGGGATCGACTCCTTAATTTCTCTTTCTTCTGTCTTGTTGGTGTATAGGAATGCCACTGATTTCTGTGCACTGATTTTATATCCTGCCACTTTACTGAATTCCTGTATGAGTTCTAGCAATTTTGGGGTGGAGTCTTTTGGGTTTTCCACATAAAGTATTATATCATCTGCAAACAGTGAGAGTTTGACTTCTTTGCCGATTTGGATGCCTTTTATTTCTTTTTGTTGTCTGCTGTGGCTAGGACTTCTAATACTATGTTGAAAAGCCATGATGATAGTGGACATCCCTGCCGCGTTCCTGACCTTAGGGGGAAAGCTCTCAGTTTTTCCCCATTGAGAATGATATTCACTGTAGGTTTTTCATAGATGGCTTTTATGATATTGAAGTATGTACCCTCTATCCCTATACTCTGAAGAGTTTTGATCAAGAAAGGATGCTGTACTTTGTCAAATGCTTTTTCTTGCATCTATTGAGAAGATCATATGATTCTTGTTCTTTCTTTTGTTAATGTATTGTATCACGTTGATTGATTTGCGGATGTTGAACCAACCTTGCGGCCCAGGGATAAATCCCACTTGGTCGTGGTGAATAATCCTTTTAATGTACTATTGGATCCTATTGGCTAGTATTTTGGTGAGAATTTTTGCATCCATGTTCATCAAGTATATTGGTCTGTAATTCTCCTTTTTGATGGGGTCTTTGTCTGGTTTGGGGATCAAGGTAACGGTGGCCTCATAAAACGAGTTTGGAAGTTTTCCTTCCATTTCTATTTTTTGGAACAGTTTCAGAAGAATAGGTAGTAATTCTTCTTTAAATGTTTGGTAGAATTCCCCTGGGAAGCCATCTGGCCCTGGGCTTTTGTTTTTTGGGAGATTTTTGATGACTGCTTCAATTTCCTTAGTGGTTATAGGTCTGTTCAGGTTTTTATTTCTTCCTGGTTCAGTTTTGGTAGTTGATACATCTCTAGGAATGCATCCATTTCTTCCAGGTTATCTAATTTGCTGGCGTAGAGTTGCTCATAATATGTTCTTATAATTGTTTGTATTTCTTTGGTGTTGGTTGTGATCTCTTCTCTTTCATTCATGATTTTGTTCATTTGGGTCATTTCTCTTTTCTTTTTGATAAGTCTGGCCAGGGGTTTATCAATCTTGTTAATTCTTTCAAAGAACCAGCTCCTAGTTTCGTTGATCTGTTCTACTGTTCTTTTGGTTTCTATTTCATTGATTTCTGCTCTGATCTTTATTATTTCTCTTCTCCTGCTGGGTTTAGGCTTTATTTGCTGTTCTTTCTCCAGCTCCTTTAGGTGTAGGGTTAGGTTGTGTACTTGAGACCTTTCTTGTTTCTTGAGAAAGGCTTGTTGCTATATACTTTCCTCTCAGGACTGCCTTTGCTGCATCCCAAAGATTTTGAACAGTTGTGTTTTCATTTTCATTGGTTTCCGTGAATTTTTTAAATTCTTCTTTAATTTCCTGGTTGACCCATTCATTCACTCTTTAGCCTCCATGTATTTGAGTTCTTTCTGACTTTCTTCTTGTGACTGAGTTCTAGTTTCAAAGCATTGTGGTCTGAAAATAGGCAGGGAATGATCCCAATCTTTTGGTACCAGTTGAGATCTGATTTGTGACCTAGGATGTGATCTATTCTGGAGAATGTTCCATGGGCACTAGAGAAGAATGTGTATTCTGTTGCTTTGGGATGGAATGTTCTAAATATATCTGTGAAGTCCATTTGGTCCAGTGTGTCATTTAAAGTCTTTATTTCCTTGTTGATCTTTTGCTTAGATGATCTGTCCATTTCAGTGAGGGGGGTGTTAAAGTCCCCCACTATTATTGTATTGTTGTGAATGTGTTTCTTTGCTTTTGTTATTAATTGCCTTATATAATTGGCTGCTCGCATGTTAGGGGCATAGATATTTACAATTGTTAGATCTTCTTGTTGGATAGACCCTTTAAGTAGGATATAGTGTCCTTCCTCATCTCTTATTACAATCTTTGGTTTAAAATCTAATTTGTCTGATACAAGGATTGCCACCCCAGCTTTCTTTTGGTGTCCATTAGCATGGTAAATAGTTTTGCACCCCCTCACTTTCAATGTGGGGGTGTCTTTGGGTCTAAAATGAGTCTCTTGCAGACATCATATCGATGGGTCTTGTTTGTTTTTTTTTTAAAGATTTTATTTATTTATTTGACAGAGACAGAGATAGCGAGAGCAGGAACACAAGCAGTGGGAGTGGGAGAGGGAGAAGCAGGCTTCCCCCCGAGGAGGGAACCCGATGTGGGACTCGATCCCAGGATCCTGGGATCATGACCTGAGCTGAAGGCAGACGCCCAACGACTGAGCCACCCAGGCGCCCGGGTCTTGTTTTTTAATCCAATCTGATAGCCTGTGTGTTTTGATTGGGGCATTTAGCCCATTTACATTCAGGGTAACTAACTATTGAAAGATAGGAATTTAGTGCCATTGTATTGCCTGTAAGGTGACTGTTACTGTATATTGTCTGTGTTCCTTTCTGGTCTATGTTGCTTTTAGGCTCTCTCTTTGCTTAAAGGACCCCTTTCAATATTTTTTGTAGGGCTGGTTTCGTGTTTGCAAATTCCTTTAGTTTTTGTTTGTCCTGGAAGCTTTTTATCTCTCCTATTTTCAGTGATAGCCTAGCTGGATATAGTATTCTTGGCTGCATATTTTTCTCGTTTAGTGCTCTGAATATATCATGCCAGTCCTTTCTGGCCTGCCAGATCTCTGTGGATAGGTCTGTTGCCCATCTAGTGTTTCTACCATTGTAGGTTACATATCTCTTCTCCTGAGCTGCTTTGAGGATTTTCTCTTTGTCTCTGAGACTCGTAAGTTTTACTATTAGATGTTGGGGTGTTGACCTATTTTTATTGATTTTGAGAGGGGTTCACTTTGCCTCCTGGATTTTGTTGCCTGTTTCCTTCCCCAAATTAGGGAAGTTCTCTGCTATAATTTGCTCCAGTATACCTTCTGCCCCTCTCTCTCTTTCTTCTTCTTCTGGGATCCCAATTATTCTAATGTTGTTTCGTCTTATGGTATCACTTATCTCTCGAATTCTGCCCTCGTGATCCAGTAGTTGTTTATCTCTCTTTTTCTCAGCTTCTTTATTTTCCATCATTTGGTCTTCTATATCACTGATTCTCTCTTCTGCCTCATTTATCCTAGCAGTTAGCACCTCCATTTTTTATTGCACCTCATTAATAGCCTTTTTGAGTTTGACTTGGTTAGATTTTAGTTCTTTTATTTCTCCAGAAAGGGTTTCTCTAATAACTTCCATGCTTTTTTCAAGCCCAGCTAGTGTCTTTAAAAGTCATGATTCTGAACTCTAGATCCGACATCGTACTAATGTCCTTATTGAGTAGGTCCCTGGCAGTCGGTACTACCTCTTGTTCTTTTTGTTGAGGTGATTTTTTCCGTCTTGTCATTTTGTCTAGAGGAGAATAGATGAATGAGAGAACAAAATGCTAACAGGGTAACAACGTCCCCAGAAAATATAGTCTAAACAAATCAGAAAAGACCTGAAGCTGGGGGAAAAGAAAGGGAAAGAAAGAAAAAAGAAAAAGAAAAAAAAAAAAGAAAAAGAAAAAGATAAAAACAAACAAAAACAGAACAAAACAAAACAAAAAAAACAGAATATGGTCAGATATGATCAGGCTGGTGCATAGATCAGTGCCACACAGTAGATTTTGTGTGTATTTTGGTCTTTTAGAAGAAAGTGCCTCCCAAAATTTTAAAGAAAGAAAAACTTATATATGTACAACAATAAGGGTTGATATGATGAAGGGATGCAATATGACTGTAAAGATGAAAATTTTAAAAAATTTTATAAAAGGAATTGATAAGAAGTTGTTTGAAAAAAGAAAGAAGAGGATTTAAAGAAAAAGAAAGAAAGGAAAAAAAAGGGAGAGAATGTGATCAGGCAGGAGAGTAGAACAAAGTCATACACTGGTGATTTAGGGTATATTTTGATCTGTTAGAAGAAACTGTATCTCAAAATTTTAAAGAGAGAACAATTTATATATATATGCCAAAAATAAGGGTAACTACTATGAAGGGATAGAATATGACTCTAAGAATGAAAAATAAAAAAAGATTGTTTAAAAAAGGGAATGATAAGATGTTGGTTGATAAAAGGAAAAAGAAAAATTAAAAAAAAAGAAAAAAAGAAAATTTAAAAAATTAACTTTGAAAGACTAAAGAATCATGGTAAAAAAGCCAGGGATTCTATGTGCATTATTCCCCTAGCGCTGGAGTTCTGCCGTTCTCATTGATCAGTAAACTTGGTCTTGGCTGGCTGTTTTCGATGATCTTCTGCGGGAGGGGCCTGTTGCCATGGTTCCCAAATGTCTTTGCTGGAGGCGGAATTGCCCCGCCCTTGCCGGTCCAGGCTAAGTCATCTGCTCGGGTTTGCTCTGGGGAGGTTTTGTTCCCTGCAAGCTTTCCGCACAGCTTTGGAGGCCGAGAGTGAAAATGGCGCCCTCCCAGTCTCCGCTGCGGAGGAGCTGAGAACTCGGGGCCCCGCTCCTCAGTGAGCCCCTGGAGAAAAGCAATCACTCACTCCTGCCTCCCTGGTCTCCGGCCGCATTCTGTGCTCACCCAGCCTGTGACCGAGCATTTCTATCTCGGGCACCGACCCTTTGTGGAGTCTCCAAACCCAGCAGATCCCTGTGGTGCGCTCCCGTGCCGCTTCTTCCAGGGGAGGAAGGGGAGTCTCCCCGGATCTGCCACTTGTTGGGTCCCTTCCAGAAAGTGGTTGCTTTTCTGTTCAGAGAGTTGCTGCTATTCTTTTCTTCGATCTCCTGTTGAGTTCGTAGGTGCTCAGAATGGTTTGATCCCTATCCAGCTGAATTCCTGAGACCAGACAAAATCCAGGTCTCCTACTCCTCCGCCATCTTGCTCTGCCCCCGCTCTTAACCATTTTTAAGTGTAGAATTTAGTGGCATTAATTTCTTTTTCAAGGTTGTGTAAACATTACCACTGTCTATTTCTAAAACTGTCATCACACCAAACAGGAACTTTGTACCCATTAATCAATGACTCCCCATTCCTTTCTCGCCTCAGCTCCTGATATCCTCTCTTCTACTCTCTGTTTCTGTGAATTTGCCTGTGCTAGATATTTCACATAAATAGAATCATGGTATTTGTCCTTTTGCATCTGGCTTATTTCACTTAGCATCATGTTTTTAAGGTCCATTCATGACACGGCATCTATCAGAACTTCATTCCTTTGTGTGGTTTAATTAATACTCCATTATATGCATAAACCACATTTCATTTGTCCATTTGTCTGTTGATTCGGCTGTCGACACTTGGATTATTTCTACTTGGCTATTGTGAACAATGTTACTGTGAACATTGGTGTTCAAGTATCTGTTTGTGTCCCTGCTTTCACTTCTTTTCGGTATACATCTGGGAATGGAATTGCTGGACCATGTGTTAATACTCCTTTTACTTTTGAGGACCTGTCAAATTGGACCCCTTCTATCTTGAGACTCAGTATCACTAGACTCACTCTGAGGAATTAAGATGGACCTAACTAGAAAGAAGCATCATCGAGGGCCCCATGGGAGATCCTGCTTCATTGATGCCAGACTTGATATAGGACCAAGATGAGTGGTCTCCAACCCAAATGCCTATGGGGAAGAAGAGGTGGCATCCGAGATTCCAGCGGGAGAGTGTGTCCCCAAGTAATGAGGGCCATGCTGCTTGGCCCCAACCAGTTACTGCCATGTGGGAAAGAGTTTCCATTTATTCCAAAGCAACAGGATATTTGATGTGAAATGTGATTTTTAAGAGTTAGCAACTAGTTCAAAATGAGTGGCCCAAAAAGAAGATATCTCCTGTGGGTTCATTTTGGCCTGTGGGTGTCTTTTGGCAGTGGGTGACCTGGATGCTTGTGGGGATGGATTGGTTTCAGCAGTGTGTCACTAAAGCTACAAGCCCCTCCAGGTCCAGTCCATTCATTCTGGGGTAACAATGCTTAGGACTGGTGGCTGAGCATATTTGGGGACACAGGAAGGCAGGGGTCTTGGAACCCAGACTGGGATGCAGTGCTATCCAAAGAGGAATCTGGACAAGGCGAGGGATGATCAGACTGCAGTGGGGTCAGTGGGGCTGGGACAGAAGCATCTGCATAGGGGACCAGTCAGGTAAGGAGGAGAACACATCTTAGACCCTGCTCTGCTTGGTACTGGTGCTCAGAATAAAAGTCCACCCTGAAGGCTGCCAAATGAGCAATCCCTCTCTTAAATGAGGTCAGGACCAAAAACTGTCCTGCTCTTCCAGGAGGAACATCTTTTGATTATAAAGATCCGCTACGCTGTGTGCCTTGGTCACTTGTGCGAAGACACTGAGTCAATGTGAAATTGGCTGTGAATATTTTGTTCGGAAAATACTAATACCAAGAATTGGGTCGCTTCATATAAATTCTGTTAGGGCGCCTGGGTGGCTCAGTCGTTAAGCGTCTGCCTTTGGCTCAGGTCATGATCCCAGGGTCCTGGGATTGAGCCCTGCATCGGGCTCCCTGCTCGACAGGAAGCCTGCTTCTCCCTCTCCCATTCCCCTTGCTTGTGTTCCTGCTCTCGCTATCTCTCTCTCTGTCAAATAAATAAATAAAATCTTAAAAAAAAAAAATTCTGTGAGAGTAGAAGAATATCTGCTCCTGTTTTCCTGAGAATATTCAACAGAGCATGAGACACCCATAAAAAGAGCTTGTATTCCATGTCTCTGTGGCTTCATTTTCTGATTTGCCCACTTCTGGTTGCCTAGCAACGGACACTGTTATGAGTGAAGCACAACTAATTCGATTATTTACAATGAGGCAAATGTTCTCTGAGATAGAAAACCTTTATTGGTTAAGATCAGTTATTTGGTGTTTCTTGGGAAAAGGAGCACCCGCACACAAACAGATGGCAATAAATATTTTGAAAACATCACTGAGTTAGAGGTGTGGCTGCATTTCACCCAGTGGATCTTGCTAGATGGGTGGACGTAGCAGATAGGACAAGAGATGGGGTGAAATGCTCTAATGTGATGTGACACAGAATATTGTATGCCTCTGATCTTAGTTGCACTGCCCGTAGCAGAGGTTACAATATGTTAACTAACCTTAGAGTAGCCACTCCTGTGTATTTGCACTCAGTGTAAAAGTAAGCATTTATTTCTTCAGAAGTTGGGATACTGGTGTTTTTTTTGGGCATGAGTGACTGTGGAGTCTCATGGACTTCAGTTATCGTTTAGTGTTGTAGGAGCTTGTTATTATTTACATTTTTTTCAAAAAAATCAAGTATGATTTATATTCAAGAAAATGCACCCATTTCAGTGTAGGGTTTGTTAATGTGTATGTCTGAGTAACCACCATTACAGTCAAGATATAGAACATTCCAGTATCCTGCAAGATTCCCTCCTTCTTTTCCTCAGTCAGCCATCATTCACTCTGCACCCTCATGACCAACGTCAGCAGTCTTGGATCTGCTTTCTATCACTATATAGATTAAATTGGTCTTTTTTTTTTTACTATGTTATGTTAGTCACCATATAGTACATCATTAGTTTTTGATGTAGTGTTCCATGATTCATTGTTGGTCTTTTTTGAAGTTTCATCTGAATTAAATCATACTGTATATACTCTGCTTTGTCTTCTCTTTTTTAAAAACCAGCATTATGATTTTGAGATTCATCCATGTTGTTGCATAGATGAGTAGTTCATTCCTTTTTATTGCCACGTAGTGTTTGCATCATATGGATAAGCCATAACTTATTTACCCGTTCATCTGTTAGTGGACATTTGGATTGTTTGTAATTTTTGGCTATTGTGAGTAAAGTTATGCTATGACCATTCATGTACAAGTCTTTGTGTGGATGTGTGTTTTTATTTCTCTTGGGTAAATACTTAGGAATAGAATTTCTGGGTCATATGGTAAGTGTGTGTTTAATTTAGTAAGAAACTGCCAACTTGTTTTCCAGAATCACTGTACCATTTTTAAAAAGATTTATTTATTATTTGAGAGAGAGAGAGAGGGAGAGAAAGAGAGCATGAGTAGGGAGAGGGGCAAAGAGAGAGGGAGAGAGAGAGTCGCAGACTCCCCGCTGAGTGTGGAGCCCGATATGGGGCTCCATCTCAAGACCTTGAGACCATGACCTAAGCCGAAATCAGGAGTCAGACGCTTACCCGACTGAGCCATGCAGCCGCCCCCATTGTACCATTTTTTTTTTTTTTTAAGATTTTATTTATTATTTGACAGAGAGAGAATGAGAGAGAGAGAGCACATGAGAGGGGGGAGGGTCAGAGGGAGAAGCAGACTCCCTGCCGAGCAGGGAGCCCGATGCGGGACTCGATCCAGGGACTCCAGGATCATGACCTGAGCCGAAGGCAGTCGCTTAACCGACTGAGCCACCCAGGCGCCCCCCATTGTACCATTTTATATTGACATCAGTAATCTTCAAAAGTTCCAGTTATCACTTCTTTGCCAAAACTAGATATTGTCCGAATTTAAAATTTAATCCATTCTAGTGGGTGTGTCGTGGTAGCTCATTGTGGTTTTAATTTGCATTTCCCTGGTGACAAGTGATGCTAAGCAGTTTTTCATGTGCTTGTTGGCCAGCTGATGTTTTCTTTTGGGCGGTGTCTGTTCAAATCTTGTCACTGATGTTCTATGTTGAATTGTTGGTTTTCTTATAATTCTGATTTAAGAGTTCTTCCTATGTTACGGATTCAAATCTTTTGCCAGATATATGTATTGAGAATAGTTTCTCTCAGTCTGTTGTCTTTTCATTTTTCTTAACATTATCTGTTGATGAGCAGCAATTTTTTTTTTAAAAGATTTTATTTATTTATTTGGCAGAGAAAGAGAGAGCACAAGCAGGGGGTGCGGCAGGCAGAGGGAGAAGCCGGCTCCCTGCTGAGCAAGGAGCCTGATGCAGGGCTCGATCCCAGGACCCTGAGATCATGACCTGAGCTGAAGGCAGATGCTTAACCAGCTGAGCCACCAGGTGCCCCAGTGAGCAGCAATTCTTAATTTTAATGAAATCCAGCTTATTATTTTCTTCTTTTCTGGTTCATGCTTTTGATTTATTTGAGAAGGGCTTTACCTGTCCCAAGGTCAGAAAGTTTCTCTCATTTATTTTATTTTGGAAGTTTCATATTTCGGTCTGCAGTTCATTTCAAGTTTTGTGTACTGAGAAGGTGTAAGGGTCACCTTTGTTATGTCTTGTTTTGTTTTTTGCATATGGACGTTCAGTTGTTTCAGCACTGTGTTTTGAAAGATGATCCTGGGACGCCTGGGTGGCTCAGTCGGTTAAGTGTCTGCCTTCGGCTCAGGTCATGATCTCAGGGTTCTGGGATCGAGTCCCGCATTGGGCTCCCTGCTGGGCGGTGAGCCTGCTTCTCCCTCTGCCTGCTGATTCCTCTGCTTGTGTGCTCTCTCTCTCTCTCTCTGACAAATAAATAAGTAAAATATCAAAGAAAGGAAGAATGATGATCCTTTATCAAGTGAATTACCCTGGTGCTTTTGTCAAAAATCAATTGAATATGTGTGTGTGGCTCTATTTCTGGCCTCTATTCCATTTCAGTAATCTGTATCTATACTAATATCCATACTGTCTTGATTGCTGCAGTTTTAGGATAAGTCTTGAAATCAGATTTTGTAAGACTTCCAACTCTTTTCTTCCCAAAATTGTTTGGCCATTCTAGGTCTTTTCCCTTTCTGTGCAAGTTTTAGAATCAACTTACCAATTTCTACAAAAAATACATGGGATTTTGATTGGGATTGCACTGAATCCATAAATCAATTTGGAGAAGAATTGACATCTCAACAGTATTGTGTTTCCTGATCCATGAACATGGTATATCTTCAATTATTTAGGGCTTTTAAAATTTTTATTTCAGGAGTGTTTTGTAGTTTTAAGTGTACAGGTCTCACACATTTTGTTTAATTTATCCCTAAATGTTTCAGATTTATTGATGCCATTGAAAATGGTATTTAAAAAAAAATTCAGACTCCCAAGTATTCATTGCTAGTATATAGAAATACACCCAATTTTTGTATATCGACTTTGTATTTTGCAACCTTGCTAAGCTCGCTTCCTAGTCAAGTGCTTTTTTGTGTGTGGATTCCTTGGGGTTTTCCTGTTGTATGCAACATGTCCCAATAAGAAATAAAGCCATATTCACCTTTTTTGAGATTGGCTAGTGTTACCCTACTGCTGTGGCTAATTCAAAGGGCCAGCATTTATGTGACTATAGAACATTCAGTTTTTGGTTTCACCTGAGTTGTATTCAATAAGCTTGAAATCTTAGAGAAAGGTAAATACTAAATTCTTGTGGTTTAAATGTAAACAAAATAACACTAATTAGGAGGCTTTTATGAATTTCATTGTGGTGAAATTTGATAGCAGTTGTTTTGTTTTCAATAGGACTGAAGCAGCTTTCAAAGATTTCAGATTTCTTTTTGAGGCTTATGTATCCATATCAAGACCGTTGCTTATCGGTGCCTTTTTTGCATTTTACCTCTTGGAATACAGATATATATGTGTAACTGGTGGAGTTTTTCTTCAGAAGGAATTTAATGTGCATTTGTATAATGAATGCTTATTAAGCATGGGCTATTTGCCAGATCTGGTGCTGGCTGCCTTGGATACAGTTGGGAGCAAGACAGAAATGTGTATATGCTGTCTTTATGGAGGTTACATTCTAGCAAGACAGTGGGACATTGAATAAATGGTTATATAAATTATAGAATTGCAATTTGATAATTGCTATAAAGTCACTGTTTATGAATAAGAGTTCTAATGTAGATTGGGAGGGTTGTGGGTCAGAGAATCTTCCCTAAAGAAGTGACATTTTTGTTACAGTCCGGTATTTGAATTCAGAAAATGATAGATTTAGGAGTGGCATTTCCATACGGCATTGGTTGTCATTAGTAGAGTTAAGCCAAGAATTATGAATGAATCTTTTTTCCTACATATGTTAGCAGCTACTTCGATAGTAAGTCATTGTAACTTGAGTGCATCTGAGAGGACGTATCAGGCAGATTGGCATCAAACAGGTAGTAATTTTGATATGTCTTGCAACCAGAATTTTATTCCTTTGTCCAGGGATGATGGGAGGAGGAGCCTAAGTGTGTCTTCTGTACTCAGTTTTACTTGATGACTTAAAGTTGTATTTCACTACAGTGAATATAAATACTTAGGAGAATTATAGGTGGTATACAGTCATCCCTCTTAAGAGGTTCCAGGTCTCATTTTGTATCTTTTAGATTATCTTTGTTCTGCATAATTTCTTTGGCTCTGGGTAAGTCTTGAGAGAGTATGTGAAAGACGTGTAAGAACAAAACCCCCTGTGCCTTGCTTTCATCGATTTTATTTTGCATGTTTGTGCATCTCCTAAGTATTGCTTTCAAAAACAAATAATTGGGGATATTACTTTAGTGATTAGTAGACATAAAGTGATAATGTAATTCCTTGAGAATCTGGCTACCTAACTTGTATGCAAATAAGAATAAGTGGTTACATTTGAGGGGTCAGGTTGACCCACTTTGCCAAAGGATGTGTATATTTAACTAGTTTGAATGCGTTTTTTAAGCACTTGTCACTAGGTTGTAGGTTGTAGTCATACGTATACATACCTGTCCTTCCGCCCTTCTTTATGCTGTGGTACTATTTTTGAGACATCCTGGGTGCTCCATATGTATTTCTCAGATGAATGACATATAGGTGGCCAGTTGGATAATTCACTCCAGAGGAGATTCCCTGCTTTATTCCCATTCTGAAAGTGTTACCTGGTGCTAGCTGTTTCTTTTTGGTTTCATCGACTTCGAATGGAAATTTACATTGCCTGTAGCCGCTGAATAACCCTTTTAACTCTCTGCTTGAGTTAATGAAAACTGCAGTTAGTTAAGAAATACTTGTTATCTGAATTATTTTCCCTTTATTTCTGTGATTTAACCTATTCACCGGTATGTGTCATTAGCCTTTGTGATGCCTTTGTGACATCTGACTGTCCTGGGGAACTTGATAAAGGCAATTCAGATCTGTTCGTTTTATGTCTTAAGGGCATTGACCAAAGTTTAAGGCATTTGTTATAACTAATGGCCAGATATGAGGTTTGGAGGTATCTTAGTTCAGGCTGCTAAAACAGAATAGCATAGACCAGGTGGTTTCTAAACAACAGACATTTGGGGCACCTGGGTGGCTCAGTCGGTTAAGCGGCTGCCTTCGGCTCAGGTCATGATCCCAGGGTCCTGGGATCGAGCCCCACGTCGGGCTCCCTGCTCAGTGGAGAGTCTGCTTCTCCCTCTCCCTCTGCCTGCCTCTCTGCCTACTTGTGCTCTCTCTCTGTCAAATAAATAAATAAAATCTTTAAAAAAATATATTAAAAAAAAAATAAACAACAGACATTTATTTCTCACTCTGGAGTCTCCACGTCTGAAATCAAGGTTGCTGGCATGTTTGGTTCTGGTGAGAACCCTCTATTGGGGTGAGAGAGCTGTCTTTTTGCTGTGCCCCTGCTTGGTGGAGAGGGTGAAGGATCTTTCTGGAGTTGCTTTTATTAGGGCCATTCCCATATCCCATTCAGGAGAGCTCCACCTACCTCCTAATGCCATCACCTTGGGGATTTTAATTTCAATGTGAATTCGGTGGGGGGTTGGGGGGGTGGTGCACACAAATGTTCAGTCCATAACAGAGGGTTACTTTTGTATGTTATTTATTCATTTTGTCTTCTTCCTCCAATAGAATTTATATCAAAGAAGTAACAGTGAACAGGGATTATTCAGTTTAAAATTTATCTTGAGGGGCGCCTGGGTGACTCAGTTGGTTGCCTGGGTGGCTCAGTTGGTTAGGCAGCTGCCTTGGGCTCAGGTCATGATCCTGGGGTCCTGGGATCAAGCCCTGCATCATCGGGCTCCCCGCTTGGCAGGGAGCCTGCTTCTCCCTCTGCCGCTCCCCCCTGCTTATGTGCTCTCTCTCAAATAAATAAATAAATAAATAAATAAATAAATAAATAAATAAAATCTTTAAAAAAATAAAATTTATCTTAGTTCTTCATGCAAAGATGGAAAGTTAGGGCTGTAGCTTCTGGTAGCTCACTTCAGCTCACTTCTGACAACTTCTGGTGCTTGTTCAAACAGAAGCATTTCCTATTTTGCACTCCTCCTGGGCACTTTGCTTTTCCCTCTGGAACTGTCCTCTCCTGTTTTGTCCTGGAGTGCTCCTCTTGCTGTCCTTCGCACTGAGTTGTGAGCTTCTAGGCCAGGCTTATCCTATTATTTATCTTTATATCTCCATCAGGGCCTCCTTTGCAGTAGGTCAGCTACTTTGCTGCTTTATGTACCCCCTCAGCTTCCTCTCAGCCTATTCCATGTAGCTCTGTAGCTGAGTGTGGCTGGATAGAAGCACAACATTGGGTCACCTGCTCACTCTGAATTCAGGAACACTAACCTGGAGTGGACCCTGAACACTTCCACTTGCTCCTTCTATTTTCCCTGCTTTCCTCATTTTCTCACTCTGCCTTCTCAAACCTCTTTCTTCCTTTTCACTCTTAGTTGATGATCTTGCTGTTTATTTATTGAGTAAAAAAACAGAAGGAATCCAAAGATGATGTCAGCAGCCTTCAGCCCGGAACTCCTTCCTACCTCCCTGCCAGCCTGGAAGCAGAATAGTGGTAGCATAGTTGAGTTCCCAGGGCTGTCCTGGATGGCTATGCAGCCAGCAGGGGTGAGGGAGGGCTGCAACCCAGTGGGGAAGCAGGCTGGTGTCTGGTTCCTGGAAGCAGGCGATGTGGAACCCTGTCCATCCCAGTGCTGGAGGGCTCTGCTCCTGAAGCTGAACTTTTTGCTTGAGCATCGGGATCCAGTCCTCACCTGTTCACCTGTTACCTTTCTGGATCGGACAATTCACATCATCATTAAAACACATGCTGTTATTTCTCTCATTTAACCAAACCATACCTGTTTGGAGGACTCCCTTCCTCCCTGTAGCCACTGCCCCCGTCTTTTTTTCCCCTAGAGGAAACTCCTTGCCAAAGTTTTGTTCTTGGAGTCTGTGGTTTCTTTCCTTCCCCTAATAACATCAGACTTGCCTGCACCCGATGGGCTCTGCCTTGCAGAGTCCAGTGGTTACTGCTCAGCCCTCTTCTTACTGCCCTACCATCATCTTCCTGTCTCCTAGCCGCCTATGAAACTGGACCCCAGAATTCCCAGGGAGCTCCCACACCCTATGCATGCACATTTGATTTTCCTTTGCCTTCTCAGTGTCCTTTGCAGACTCCTCCTCATCTCCCTGACATCTAAGCATTGACACCCATTGTGGGTTGAATTTTGTCCCCCCAGAACGTACATTGAAGTCCTAATCTCCAGAACCTGTGAAGGTGTCCTTATTTGGAAATAAGGTCTTTGCAGACATAATCCAGTTAAGATGAGGTCACTAGGGCTGGCCCTCATCCAATATGGCTAGTGTCCTTTGAAGAAGAGGACAAGAGACACAGACGCAGGGAAGGGAGCCAAGGATGGCCAGCAACACCAGAAGCCAGGAGAGGAGCCTAGAACAGATTCTCTCCTAGAGCCTTCAGAGGGAGCGTGGCCCTGCCGACGCCTTGATTTTGGACTTCCAGCCTCTGGAACTGTGGGGGGGTAGATTTCTGCTGTCTAAGCCCCGCAGTCTGTGGCACTTTGTAGTGGCAGCCCCAGGAAACTGGTGCAACCCACTTTTCATCTGCAGTCGCACCCTCGTTGCTCTCAGCCTGTCTCCTGCCTTCAGATTATCATCCGCAGTCTGGAGATCCCCACATTTATGTCCTCGGTGTGGACCTCTCCCCTAGATCCCTGACTCACATGTCCTACTGCTTATTCGCTGCCTCTGTGCATTTCTAACCAGTGTCTCACATGTGATGTGCCCAGAACCGGCTCTTCCGGTCCACACCTGTTCCCTCCCTCCCCACTCAGTATTTCCGGGGGCAGCTCCATCCTTCCAGGTACTTAGGCCAGAAATGTGGGGCTCTTTTTTTTTTTTTTTAAGAGAAGTAAGCCTTTATTTCCTTGTCTTACACATGAAGTTGGCTGAATTGGTTGCTTGGGCTCATTTTTGACTCCCCATTCCCTCTGACATCCCAAGGGTGATCTGTCAGCGCATCTTGCGGCCTCTACGTCAGTCTCATGGCCGCTGTGATACCTGTCCAGGTGTTAGCATCTCCCTCCTGGGAGCTTCAGAGGCTTCCTGACTGCTGTCTGCTCCCATGTGTTTGCTCCCCCTTAATCTGTGCTCAGGGCAGTTTGCTGAGTGAGTGATCCTGCGGTGACTGTGACCGCGGGAGGTCACCACACTCCCTTTCCTGAAGCCTCCAAGCCTCCTCATTGCCCCCAGAGTGAAAGCCCCAGTCCCTGCTGTGGCCCTTCAGGCCTTGCACGGCGTGAGTGCCCCTCTACCTCTGTCCTCTGGGCTCCTTGGCCGCCTCCTGGCTTTCTCTGTGTTCTGGGCACTCCCCTCCCTCATGCTCCCGTTTGGGCCTCTGCTCCTCCTTGGAATCCTCTATGTAAATAGAGAAGAGCTATGGGCTTGTGTGGGTTACATTGTCCCACCCTCCTTTCTTCCCTCCCCCCAGGGTTCATCTGCCCTCCCCACGATGGCCTACCTCCAACACTTCTTATCTCTCTTCTCTGCTTATCGTCTTTTCCTTGGCACTTATGACTAACATTCTATGTCTTGTGCTGATGAATTTTTATAAAAATGATCTGACTCCCATGCTAGGATATAAGCCTTTTGAGGATGGGAACTTTGGCTCCTTTGTTCACTACTGAATGTCCAGAACCTATAAGAAAGTCTACCATATGGTGGTAGGCACCCCATAATATCATAATATTTGTCGCATGAATGGGTTGACAAAACATTTTAGTTGAATCTGATATTTTTATAATAGTCAGTATTTATTTTACCATTTGTGTGTGTGTGTTGTTTTATCTTTTTTTTTTACTTTTTTAAAAGATTTTATTTATTTATTTGAGAGAAAGAGTGTGTGTGTGAGTGGGGAGAGGGGCAAAAGGGGAGGGAGAGGGACCAGCAGACTCCGCACCGAGTACAGAGCACGACACGGGGCTCGATCTCACGACCCTGAGATAGTGATGTGAGCCGAAACCAAGAGTCAGTCGCTTAACTGCCTGAGCTGCCAGGTGCCCCCATTTTGTTTTATTTTTAATTATGATAGTTTTAAAATCTAGAGAAGAATAGAGAGAATAGTGTGACAGATACCCCAAATATACATGGTCTAAATTTAATAGTTATTAGTGTTTTGCCTTATTTGCTTCATCAGATACCATGACACATACACATTTCTACCATTAAGGCTGTGTTTCTACATTACCACGGTACCGTTATCATGCCTACTGGACCTGACAGTGAATCTTTGTTGTCTGATCCATCCTGTCCAGATTCAGATTTCCCAATTGTTTCAAAATGTCTCTTCCAGCTCAATTGTTCAAACCAGAATGCAGTGAAGAGCCACTCACTGTATTTGATAGTGTCTTTCACGTCTCTCCTCATCCAGACGGGGTCTCACCCTCCCACCCCCCTTCTGCCTTTGGGGCCCCTGTGACATTGACTTGCCAATTCTTGTTTTGTGAAATATCTCACCTTCTTGATTTCTTCTGATTCCTTCCTCCCGAGGTTATTTAACTTGTTCTTCTGTCCTCTATATTTTTCGTCAAGTGGAAGTACATTTTAATGGTCCATTAGTTGAATTTAGTTCAGTGAAATTTCATCTCTGAAGCTGCTTCTCTGCGGCCACATGCAGCTTTGGGGCATACCCTGTGTTAACAGAAGGGCACCTTTCCTCTTTCGAAAGGCCCAGCATTTGCATGAAGGTGGCCTAAGAGCCTAGATCTGTGTTTACTGTGACTCTCTGATCTTAATACATTTGGTGTTGGCCTCTCAGGGTGATGACTCCCCTGATCCCGTAGTTCCCTGGTGCCCCACCTCCTACCCCACCCCGGAGGGAGGTCCCTCCAGGGTGGGGCGTCCACGGCCTGAGAGGAAGTTGCAGCCTGCTGGAGGCTCCCAGACCCCTTCTTGTTGTAGGGATTGGAATAGAGAGCTCTGTTCTGGATTAGGCAAGGTTTCTAGTAGGTTCTGCCTCCCTCCCAACCCCCCCTGGACCCACATTTGGACAAAGTGGAGGCTGCTGTTGGGTTCCCCATTATTTCCCCATGTAAAAGTCACGTTCCCCCTGCTGGTGACCTGTCAGTGGCTGGTGGGGGTCAGCTTGTCTAGGAGAGGGGGTAGAGGTCCTCCAGAGGGGGAGAGCAGATGCTCTTATCTTAGGGTCTTGTGTTCTGTGACTTCTGTTCTGGCATTTTACAGTATTTCCCGAGGTAGGATAAGAATTTCCTTGAGGGGCGAAAGTTTAAAGCTGTAAATTTCCTGCAAAAGGGACAGACTAGAGAATTACTAATGAACTCTAGAGCCGGAGAAGACTTTTAAGTATTTACGATATAATGTAGGATAGAAAGTTTAATAAGGTGCATTTATTTCTTTGGATCCTGGCTTCTGAACAGTTTACAGTTGATCCTCGAACAGTGTGGGAATTAGGAGAATCCCCCCCTCCACCCCGCTCCCTGCCAGGGAGGTCGAAAATCCACAGCATATAACTTTGACTCCCCAAAAACTCAACTAGCAATAGCATACTGTTGACTGAAAACCTTACCGATGGCATAAACAGTCAGTCGATTAACACGTATTTTGTGTGCTATGTGTATTATATACAGTCTCCTTACAAGAAAGTAAGCTAGAGAAATGGAAAGGTTATTAAGAAAAGCGTATGGAAGAGAAAATACATTTACAGCGCTGTACTGTATTTATTGAAAAAAGCCCGAGCGTAAGTGGACCTTCGCAGTTCAAACCTGCATTGTTCAAGGGACAAGTGTATTTTTCTGGTATAAGCATATTTCTTTTTTATTATTATTATTATTTTATTTTATTTTATTTATTTATTTGAGACAGAGAGAATGAGAGAGAGCGAGCACATGAGAGGGGGGAGGGTCAGAGGGAGAAGCAGGCTCCCTGCCGAGCAGGGAGCCCCATGCGGGACTCGATCCCGGGACTCCAGGATCATGACCTGAGCCGAAGGCAGTCGCTTAACCAACTGAGCCACCCAGGCGCCCCTGGTATAAGCATATTTCATATACTTATTGTTTACTCTGTGATAGCACAGATGTTTGGAATATGTTACTCCAGCTCCTCCTGGTCATGAATTAGGAAGTACTTATATTACCAAAGTGGCATTTTAGGGAAAGGCTACCATCACCTCTTGTAATGCCAAATGACGACCTTTTCATTTCTTTGTAACACAGGAAATCTGGGATCCTCTTATGCGGTGGCTGGAGAAGCATGTGGATCCTGAAGGAGTCATAAAATCCAGCAAGCTCTCCCTCAAGTTTCTTTCATCCTACACGTCTGAAATAGAAATCAGTCCATCTGCTCTACCTGTGGTGACTGACGTGGAGGCCTTCTCTTCAGAAAATTTTAACCTAGACATCTACCGACAGAATCTGCAGACAAAGCGACTTGGAAAAGTAATTCTGTTTGCCGAAGTGACGCCTACCACAATGAACCTTCTGGACGGGTAAGTTCTGGCCAGACTTTGTGCACCTGCTCAGAGGAGTCCAGAGGAGTCTCCTGTCGGACCAGCGTTGGGGGAGAAGGGGTAGAAACGAAGGGGAACTCTCAATAAGCCCATTAGCAAAGCAAGGTGGTCCTAGAAGAGGTAAAATGTAGGAAGAAAAATTTAAAAATGTTCCTTGATCACAGGTTTATATTTGAAAGCAAGGGGATTTTGTGTATTGTGACCCTCTTCCTTCCCTTAGTGGTTGACCTTTCAGATGATCCTCGGAAGAAACTTTATGGAAAAATATCTTTACCCAGTGGTGTTATTACTCAGGCCATCATTTTATTTTTGTGTTGTCGTAGCCAGAAGATGTTTTGTGGAGGGGCTAGGACAGCACATTTGAACGACATATGAGCTGTGTCAGTTGAAATGAATCGGAAACTTCGTACTTTTGGAAACCCATTTTGATATGTTCCCTATTCAATACATTTTGCAGGCGCTCTCTAATCCTATTTAGATGTTTGAGATTTATTCTTACTGAGTTTTCTTTCTTATTTCTTCTGTTTCATAGACTGGTTAAAGTTTAAAAAATGACAAACAGATGAAAGGAATTTTTTTAACTCTTAAATTAGTATTAATATTCTTATATTGAGATAGTTTAAAAAGGAGGCTTATAGAGGGAGTGAATAAGAAAGGCGTCTTCCTTCAACATGGGACTAAAATTTCAGGAATGTAAAATTAAAAAACAAAAACAAAAACCAAACACCCCACTGGATTCACAGTTCCTGGGCATTTTCACTCATGGGACTGCACAATTAGATGCATAATTCACCGTAGGGAAATATGTTGGTCTTTCTTAATCATTTCTGGAATTTGATAATATGTTGTTATAAAATGATGAGATAACCTTAGAATTTTCTTGACTGTCATCGTCAAAGCCATGGAATTGGCGGTTTTGTGTGAATAGTGTGTAGAGAAAGCATTCGTGGAGCGGAATCAGTAGAGTGAGGTGGGTGTAGCGCGAGGGACATAGGAGCCATGGCCGTGAACAGTTCTTATTTGCTGGGTTATTTTGTGTTGTCATAGGTACTTTTTTTCAGTGTTCCCTTCCCTCTCCTGCCTCCCCTCCTACCCAGTCCCGTGCCCTCCGATGAGAAGGGAAAAGCCTGTGTTTGTATATGGAGCAATTGTTACTTGCTTGCGCAAACTCTGTGATAATCCTTTGTTACTCAAGCGCACACTATTTATATTGAAAAGGGGACCTATTATCATCTTATTTTCCAAATAAAAAATCAAACACGGCATTTGACATAGGATTTTGGGAGATTAAATTTAGATGGAAAAAACACTGGCACTTTATGGGGCGGCTGTGTGGCTCGGTCGGTGAGCACCTGCCTTTGGCTGAGGTCGTGATCTCAGGGTCCTGGGATCGAGCCCTGTGTCAGGCTCCCTGCTCAGTGGCAAGTCTGCTTCTCTACCTCTCCCTCTGTCCCTCCTCCTGCTCGTGCTCTCTCTCTCTCAAATAAATAAAATCTTAAAAAAAAAAAAGAAAAACACTGGCACTTGTCCATTTTTGTTGGGCAGTAAGTGAAGAATATTTTATGTTGGGACGATCTTGAACCACTGGAATTACGGTCTCTGAGCTCGTGTAGTGGGCAGTGATTACTAAGAGGGCTGCAAGCCTTCTAGAGTGGATGACCCATCTCCTGTGTAATCAGATGGTTGGGTTTCCGTACATCCTGGTGAGCACGTGTTTTAGGATAGAAAGAAAATGCCGTGTAAATACACTGCTTTAGTACCCTTGAACACTGGTAAGTTCCTTTTTGATACTGAACTTTTTTTTTTTTTTTACATTCTGTCTTAAGCAACTTAAGTCTGGAAAAGTGTGTAGCTGAGCCGGACAATAGCAGAGTCAGAACCTTCTGTAGGATTACGAGTTTGTATTTTTACAGAAGAGAAAAATATTTTGGCTTTTCCAAGGGCATTTAGGAAGTGTCTTTGTTTCTCTTCTTGCCTGGTCTCTGTAGAGCACAGAGAATGAAATAGCTTTGATGATTAATGATTAATCCCTCTGCTTGGCACAGAGCAGATCCCGCATTAATAAATAGTGGCTGCTCACCGTAACGTACAGATGTCCTGTTGCACGGCTCGCATGGCTTCCTTCCGAACACTGCGAGATACAGTTACTCACAGCAGCCTCGTGAGTCAGCAAGCCTGCTGAGAAGTTCCTGGGGGTGGGGTGGGGTGGATGGGCTGTAGCCTTTTTTAGGAGAAGGAGCTTGAGGTCACCTTGATGCCGAAAACTCACAGTTGTCCACAAAGGGACCATGAGATGGATAAATATGGCTTATTCCTTTCTAAGAGTAAGACCAAAACCATTTCTTTCTTTCTTTTTTTTTTTTTTTAACATTTATTCATTTGAGAGAGAGGGCGAGAGTGTGAGAGCAGGGGCGGAGGGGCAGAGGGAGAGAGAGAGACTCTCTAGGAGACTCCGCATTGAGTGGGGAGCCCGATGCGGGGCTTGATCCCACGACCCCGCGATCACGACCTGAGCCGAAATCAAAAGTCAGACTCTTCACTGACTGAGCCACCCACGTGCCCCAGACCAAAACCATGTCTATAGCCAATATTATATTTGATCCCACATGGGCTCTCCTCATGGAAGCACAGTCTATTGTCATAATGATAATAATAATAATAATAATAATAATAATAATACTAGCTAATGTGTTGAAAGCTTTTATCTTTCAGATACTGACTGCTTCAATGTACTTTACATGTATCAACCAGTTTCATACAGAATCTTTTTTTTTTTTATTAATTAATTTATTTATTTGAGAGAGAGAGAGAAACAGCATGAGAGGGGATAGGGTCAGAGGGAGAAGCAGACTCCCCGCTGAGCAGGGAGCCCGATGTGGGACTCGATCCCAGGACTCCGGGACCATGACCTGAGCCCAAGGCAGTCGCCTCACCAACTGAGCCACCCAGGCGCCCTCATACAGAATCTTTTAGTGCCTAGGGTCATCAGAGTCAAACTCCAGTATCATACCAGCGTGTAGAAAGCTACGTATCAGAATTTACCATATATGGAATTGTTCCTGTGGACCGACCACATCCATAGGTCTATTATGCAGAGCAAGAAGAATTTTCAAAAGTGTGGCCTGGGTTTGAATTCCATGCATGTTTCTCTCTTTATATCTGTCACTTCTGTGGCTCTTTCCTCAGGGTCTGGAATAGAAGTAAAATTTAAGTTAGATAATAGATCTTTATTATAAGGTTTCTAAAATCTTTTTTCTCTGCCCTCCCCCCCCCACCTGCAGGGACTTGTTGCAGC
Source organism: Mirounga leonina (assembly GCF_011800145.1). Lineage (NCBI taxonomy): Eukaryota > Metazoa > Chordata > Mammalia > Carnivora > Phocidae > Mirounga > Mirounga leonina. The sequence continues at coordinate 16,818,496 of NW_023270442.1, read as the reverse complement.
TAAAAATTGGGAGTTCCCTTCCTAAGAAAGGAGGGGGAAGCCCATGGTGGGGAACAGCCAGCAATTTCTACCTCAGTCCCAAATATCTGTGTTGTATCCCCCCCCGCCCGCCCCATCTAAAACTCTCACCCCCTCCTCCAGGAAGGTAGCTCTACTAGTCTACTTCCTCTCGAGCAGATTCAGGATCTCTGGGGATGGAACCTTCTCTGTCAGGGCTGGACGTGGCTCACTGAGGTCTGGCAGTCTGCTACTGAAAACAGACGTGTACTCTGCCGCTGGCTGGGATGGGGACCATGGAATCCCCTGGGCAGGGAAGGACTCCCTGAACAGGCAGTAGGTAGGTTTCCTGGTCATGCATCTGGCCTGGTGTCCTTGGGGTCATGACTGCCTTTTGGGAGGGTCTTGACTGTAACACATTGAGATGTGCATCAGAGGGGATGGGCTTCTGACACCCACTCTTGGTGAGGGTTCGAGGGGTCTGAATATTACTGTTCTTAGGGTGAAATCACAGCCTTTTAGGTCAGCCTAATGGTTTCTGCGGAGATAGATGTTTCTGAAAACTTTAGTAGGCCTCTGATGGTTCTGTGTGAATAACCATCAAAGATCTTATCTCGAGTTGAGACTTTTAGCCTAAAAACTCTGGTTTTTTAAAGGCCCTGATACTCTGCCCATCCTCTTCTCACCCAATTAGATGGCGGGTCCCTTGGCTGAACGAAACGGTGGTGTGGGTGATCCCTTGATGACAACTTGGCACAAGGCTGCAGGCTGTCTGTGGTGAAGCATCTGTCTTACCACCTATGGGGGCTGCAGGGACAGCCCCGGAGGCTCCAGCGTAGATTGCTGGTGGCCGACAGCTTATCAGATCTGTTTTCTTTTCCATCCTTTGAGACCGACTAGCTCTTGTGGAGATCATGTCCCTTTCATTCAGTGAACTTTGCTGAGTGTCAAGGATGGAAGCACTGACGTTGTGAGTGTTCAGAGCTAGTCCCTATAATGGTATCGCTTCTAACAGTTGCATGGTCTTCCTCCCAAGCTGTAGAAAGCCAGGCTTCTAGCAGAAGCTTTGCTGCTGTTTGACAGGAGCGGTCTCCACTGTTCCCTGCCCCGATGACCCTCCCTCTCTCTCAGGTCGCATTTCTGGTGATATGCGTGAGATCGAAGCCTTGCACACCCCATTTGGGTACCAGCTTCTGGGTCAATTAGGATTAGACAGGTATCCCCGAATTAAAGTGTTTCAAACAGGATTGAGGTTTGGGTTCATTTCTCTGTCCCGTAAATGAGAGAGGCCGAGATGGGCAGCCCAGGGTCCACCAGCGTGCGGCCCCCCACGTTAAGGATGCAGTTGAGTTGCTCCGCCACCCTCAGCAAGTGGTCTGAGAGGTGCCCCCGGCATTTATGTTCTGGTCTTGGCCAGTACGCGGGGGAAGGGGTTGAGAGGGGTGTGCCTCCACTCTTACGGACTCTTTCCAGAAATCGCTCGTGACATTTTTGTTTATATTCTAGGGCTAGGATCTACGCACAAGACCGTATCGACCCACAAAGAAGGCTAGGAAATAACTGTGGTCTGTGTACTCAGCATCCATGAATCCACTGAAAATCAGGGGCCGAGTACACTAGGGAGGAGTGGAGAACAGATACTGGAGGAGAATTAGAAGTCTTTTTCCCAAGCATGTACTTTTTATTAGTCGGACTATTAAGAAAAATAGCTGGAGGCCTTTAAATAGTATACATGGAATGATAGCCCCGGGGCCTACAAGATTTAAAATCATGGGTGAAAATAATTATTTGAATACTCACACTAATTCTGTCTCACGCTTACTCAGTACCATCAAAGGTAACTTGGAAATTGCTCTTCTGACAAATAGTTTGGAGGGCTACCATCTTTTCTTCTCTGGCTACAAACCCAGCTGAACTCCCGCGGCCCTGAGACAGACGTTGGCAGCTTTCATTTGAGCTCAAGGTATGAAAGCAGGCAGGTGCCAGAACCTTCCCCTCCTGCCCCTGACCTGTGAATGTTAAAGGTGTGTTAGTGATCCAGCGGAGGGGAGGGAGCTCTGGGGAAGGGAGTGACTGGGGGAGATAAGAGAGCTGCTTGCTAGCAACTAAATCAAGGCAGTTGAAGGGCCTATGGGCTCCCGTCTCCAAACATAAAAAGTGAAAGCCATGTCAGTGCGTGATAGTCCCCCAAGAGTCGTACTTGGCTCTGCTACCCACCCGTCTGACTAGGACAGATAATTTCACCCTCTATTCCCTGCTCCAGTCAAGTTCCTTGGCACGTGTTTCTGACCCTGAAACGTGTTTTCTACTCTGTTGTCAGGGTAACCTTTTGGACACAATGCTGGATTTGATTGCCTTTAGACACCTTTCTTTTTCTTCCCTATTTCCTGGTAGGTTTTCCTGTGACCAGTTAGCTCAGCTAGTTGGATAGAGTCCCAAGGGCATGGGCTCCGTACTGTGTCTGGACCAGTGAACATTACTGTGTCCCACAGTCACGTCCTACAGATGCGCACCCCGGAAACCATTTGCAGATGTGAGCTGTTGGTGGTGGTGGGGTCTACACCGGCGTTGGCGATGGATTAGCACCATCCATCACCACCATTGAGAGAAACACCTCCATGTGGCGTGCTTGGGATACCACATTCTGTCTCATCTTTTTTTTTTTTTTTTTTTTAAGATTTTATTTATTTGACAGAGAGAGACACAGCGAGAGAGGGAACACAAGCAGGGGGAGTGGGAGAGGGAGAAGCAGGCTTCCCGCCGAGCAGGGAGCCCGATGCGGGGCTCGATCCCAGGACCCTGGGATCATGACCTGAGCTGACGGCAGACGCCCAACGACTGAGCCACCCAGATGCCCCTGTCTCATCTTGTGATTAGTCTCTGCTGTGGGGAAGGCATTAGCCTAGACCATGGAGCACAGAGCTTGGGAGTAACTGAGTTGTGATAACTGTGGAATTGTCCCTTATTAGATTTTGACTCATATCATCTTTTTTGATGACTTTTACCAAGTCGCTGTCAGATACTGAAATAACTCCGGTGTGAAGCCACAGTTTGTGGTGAGCCAGATGACCACAAACTTGTTCATACTGATTTCCTTAGCATACTTACATATCCTCAGTAAACTGACCAAGGGTGGACTCTTTTTTATTTGTAAAGAATAATACAGATTTCCTTATTAAATAAGCTTATTTTCTTAATATTGTTTAAGTCCCTTCATTTTTCAGGCTTAAGTTTGCCCTCATCCATAGAAGCATTATTTATGGCATGCCTTCTGTACACCAGGCACTGGGTTAGGCTCTTGAGGGAGAATGATGGAGCAGGTACTCCCCCCAGCCTTACAGTGCATTGGAAGAATCAGATTGCAGTGCACATTCAGCTCATACATGTTGTGTGTTGTTCTGAATGCAAGGGGTTTGGGCAGAGAGAAGTGGGTGCAGTAGATAATGTGATATAGGGAAGGAAGTAGACTGGTCAGTGAATTTTTTTTGAGCAATTACTATGTGTCAGGCATCATTCCTGATTCCAAAATCCCCGGGTCTGGTAGGGAAAATGCTGGAACTGAAAATTTTATCACCATCTGGCTCTGTATCCCTCCCCGGGGCCTTGCTCTCCTTAGCTGTGAGATCTGGGGTGCTGGACACTCCCTTGATGGGGTGATCTTCCCAAGTCTGCCTCTTTCACCAGCCAACCTTTCCCCGGCACCTCTAGAGGGCTGAAATGGTTTTGGGAATTAGGCTCACTTTGCATGGGAGACAGTAGGCTTCCTGCGAGCAAAAGGAATGAAAAGGAAAAACAATCCCAGAACAGAGTTTTTGAAAACATTTTGGGGAAATCGCGTTGGGGAGAATGGCCACCATCATTTGATAAAGAGTATTTTTGTTTCAGAATTTGGGGCCAACGCTAGCTTTTCGCCTCTCTGCATGTGTGTCCATTCAGTCCCTTAAACATCTCTTTCCCCTTTTCTGCTCTTCTGGTTCTGCTCCCCTAACTCGCTCCCCTGCACACCCTCCTCCCCTGAAGTCGAGGCCTGAGAGACAGAAATTGGGCTGGAACTAATTTAATGGCTGAGTGACCTCACAGTAGAGAAACAGCCGGATCCTAATAGGGGTCTTTGTCTACATTTCCACCCTGGCTGGTAGCATGCCAGTCAAGAGTCAAGCTAGAGACACAGGTGGAAGCGATTAGACCTGTCATAAGGTTTGAAAAATTGATTCTGGAGGCGGAGTGAATAGATTGAACTTGACAGTGTTGTCCTAAAGATTCTAAGGGAAAATTCTGTAGTTTAATTTGAAGTCCCTTGATTATTCATTAGCTTTCCAGATGGCTTTTGTTGATGTTTTACATATTAATGCCTGTATTGTGTTATTGGTGTACTCTTAATGTGCACATAGGTAATGAGCAAAGAATAAATACATGGGTAAGTGTCCCAAACTAATGGGATGTTGGTGTAATTGTGAAATAAAGGGTTTTTAAGAAGTTGATTGCTTTGCAATAATTAGTGTGAGCTTTTTTTATGGGCCAATTTTGTACTTTTAAAGTGAAAATTATTGGAGAATTTTAAAGAAAGCTTCATTTGAATGTTTACCTCTAAATTAAGGTTTAGAATATAACTGCAGCCTTTGACTCTAGAGGTCACGACTGAAGGGCTGGCTATTCTGGCAAGTTCTCCATCAAATGCTTTTCTTTGCCCCAATTCAACACCTGAATAAGTTAACCTTTCGCATGCCATGCTCCTGGAATTGAATTATGAAGTGGCCCATTATTTTCCAGAGGTGCCTCCACATTAATTTTTAGTGTTTTAGGATGTTTGCTTTCACATTTTGTAGCTGACTTTTTTTAAAGTAGGGTAAACTCATTGTGCGGTGCGCCATTTTGTGGTGGTTACAGCGTGTGCTGTCTAGAGGGCAGTTTCATGAGAATTGGACCTTCTTTGTCCCTCTCTCATCATTAAGTGACATTTAACTGTTGGACAACCTGAAGTGTCCCACGTTTCACGGTTCAGAAGAGTGAGGGAGAAGGTCACCACCCAGCGATGCCATGTGAACGGTGAACATCATTGGTCCCAGCCATGGTGGTGTTTCTGCCGTGCCCTCCCCCCGCCCCCAACAGTAGAAGCTCTTCCTCTGGAGCCTTCTTCCAAACACACAGCACAGTCTTTTCATGTTCTTGATGGTGGTTCTTTAATCTTTTGAGGGTACACCAGACTTCTAGGGAAAAACAGAACAAAACCAAACAAAAGCAAAAACAAAAACCCTAGACACGGTGGTAAGGTATCCATTGTGGGATGTATTTGTAGAAACAGCTAGTTCCCCATGGTTCACTCATTTCTAATTACTAAGGATAGACTCCTGGTTTGACCCTAGGGGCTTAGATCTTGCAAACGGGGTATTTCTGTCCTGGGTTGGAATTCCAGTTCCGCCTTTTACTACATGAGTGACCTTGGGTAAATCAGAAACCATGCAAGTGTTTCCTTATCCATGCAGTGTTGCCGGTCATAGTCTCTGCTTTCCTCTTCATTTTTTCTTTTTAAATTCATTCGCTCAACTAATTTCTCTTCAGCATCTGCTGTGTGCAGGCCTTTGCCGCAGGCTCTGGGACCCGGTGGGGAAGGACAACAGACACTTGAGACCTTCCTTCCAGAAGCCTGCATCCCCCCCAGGATCCGGAGAGGATGTACTGAGACTCGTCTGCAAAGCTCTCAGCACAGAGCTCATATTGATTGGGCTCTCACTGTTATTTAAACTTCGGTGTAATTCATTTGTTCTTTTGAGCTCTTCAGTGGTAGTGCTGTGAGTGTCCGTGAAACAGATCAGCATCGTCTTCCCCCCAGATTGTAATATGTGTTTTCTTTGGGTGGAGTTTTTGTGGAAGGTTTTGGCAGCTTTTTCTCGTCATGCAAGAAGCATGATGGCTCATCACTAGTTACTTTTTTTTTTGCCAGAAATGGGTTGTTTTAGTTCAGCTTTTCTTGAAAGATGAGAAAACATAGTCAGTTGTCTGTATTTGTCTTACCCTTAAAATATGTGGAGCCAGTTACGCCCTTTTTTAATCAAATTTATTCTTTTTTTAAATCTTCACAGTTTATCATTTTCACAGATAACAAGAGTCATTTGGAAAGAGCCAGAACATTGACTCTTTGAACATTTTCATCAGTCCCACGATATGCCTTGTGCATCACCCACATCTTCCTTGAGCCCCTAAACCTCTTGCACCGGTTGGAAATGCATGTGTTTGATGTCGCATGATGGTCTTGAGTTGCTTACATACTTACTACTCTGCAGAATTGCTCAGATGTATACTGCACTTGATATTCATTTTGTCAGAGGCATCTGTTATTTTGAATGAGCAATAAAATACCACAAAGGGTAATAAAGCAAGGTTTGGGGCTGGAAAATGTCTTCAGTAAAGAAGGTGACAGCCAGTTCCCTAAACTTCCTGTTTTTCCCTGGTTCGGATGCGTCTTAGAGAGAAAGCTGAGGATTAGCTGCAGTTTAGAAGTGAGCAGCATCCTACGGTGGTTGGGAATGTTTTCACTCTCAGTTATTGAGAGCAGAGGAGTGATTTCTTAGCGACGTGTCCTGGGAGGGCCCAGAGTGGGCAGATGAGAGATCTGGCTTACACTGGGCAGGGTAGCCTGGGATACTGACAGCATCTCAGTCCCCCGAGCATTGTGGGCGAATTCCATGACCTCTCATCTTAAAATGAGCAAACTGTCGTGATGCCCACTCCTAGGAATGGCACTCATGTTGAGAGGGTCAAAGGGAGGGGTGAAATGGGGAGCCCTTGGCTCAGTCTCTGACATGGAGTGGGTGATCAGGAAGTGCTGCTTGTCTCCCCGCTAAGATGGGTGCTCTCTCCAGATGGAGACTGCTGAGAGCCGCCTCCTTGGCAACTGCAAAAATAAAGATTGACAATGTGTCCCAAGGTTCTCATGCAAGAAAAAAAATGTATGACAAGAAAGCAGCATTTTAAAAACTTGGATATGTGACAACATGGACAGGACCTTGTCTGTCTTGCTAAGCGAGAGAAGTCATACGGAGAAAGGTTAAGTACTGTGTGGTATCACTTCTATGTGGAATCTAATAAAGCCAGACTCCCAAGAACAGAGGTAGAATGGTGGTTACCAGGGAATGGGGGTGAGGGGTGGGGGCCTGGAATAGATGTTGTTTAAGGGCACAGAGTTGCAACGAGAAGCCCTCAAGCTCTCAAATAAGTCCTCACGACCTAATGCACAGCATAGTGAATGTAGACAGCAGTACCATATTGTAATCGTCAAACTTGCTTCGAGACCAGAACCTAACTACTCCAACCACTGAAAATAAAGGATAAGTAATGTGAGGGGCACCTGGCTGGCTCAGTCAGTGGAGCGTCCCGACTCGTGGTCCCAAGGTTATGAGTTTAAGCCCCGCGTTGGGTGTGAAGCCTACTTAAAAAACAATAAAACAAAACAAAACAAAAAACCCAGAAATGATAAGTAATGTATTAGAGGTGCCCATTATCGCCATAATAGCAATCATATTACAATATATAAATGTATCAAATTAACATCTACATCTTAAATTTACGAAATGTTCTGTGTCAAATATACTTCAATTAAAAAAAGTAAAATTCAGTGCAAGAGAAAGTGAAACTCAGTTTATGAATTAACATTAGTTTCTACATGGAAAAATTTTAAATATTCTTAGAATTTGGTGTTTGTGATCATTCAAGTATGGCCACTTACCTGTATACACGTGAGGGAGGTAGAGGCTGAGCTGTGGGTTAAAACATTTGTTTTAGTAAGGATGTGTTAGGTGATCAAGCAGATCTTTTTCCCTCGCCCTGTTCTGCATACCTCTGCCCCATTCCCATTTCTCCCCTGACATGGCTTTGTGACTCACTTAGAAAAACTTCTGTTTTTCTTTCACATAAAAACACTTACCTGCTTTGGAGGTGAGGGTTGATTTGCTTTCATCTGCCCCTTTAAAATCTTTTACACACCCACCATTTGTCCAAACACACTTGGAGCTCTGAAATGCCCTTGTTTCTGCTTTCTGTTTTGGAGAGAAGCATGTTCTGTTTCTGCATGAGGGGTATTCCGTCACCCTGAGACCCAGACGCCACATTTTTTCTGCATTGCACAAGGGGTCATTCATCATTTTCATTTTTCGTTTGGCTCTCCCACAAGAGTATTCAAATTAGCGAGAAGGAAAATGAAGTCATTGCCTGACAGAGAAGTATTTTCTCGGGATGTGGGAAGGGTAGAGGAGACAAGAGAAGAGGAAGGGATTATGATGAGGTCTGTCCCTACCTCTTTTTCTAGCCTTTGGTTCCAGAGGTCACTTGGATGCTGATGTGGTTTTCACAGGTTAAAATTGGGTAATATGTGTGTACAGAAGTTACCCAAAAATGAAACTACACGGTGGGACAGCAGTGTCAGTGACCTTGGAAACTTAGGCTGTAATTTTATCTGTGTCGTTCTCACACAGCAGCTGTGTGATGTTGGGTGAACCACCCGAATTCTCTGGACCCGTCTTCTTATCTGTAAATGAGAGGGTTGTACTAGATCTGTGGCTTATTTTTTCAAAAATTTTTTTTTTAAGCAGTAAAGCCCCTTTTTACATGAACTACCCACCTGGTACAGATGGGGCTGGGGAGCCTTCTAGAGCCCAAGTTCCTCAGGGCATGGGTGTGGAGACAACTGGCCGAGAAAGTGCCCGAGGTCCTGCCACCTGGACACTCAGGCCCAGCTGACTGGGACAATTAAATCTCAATGGCAGGCTGACTGGTTGGCCGGACTGTCTTTTTTTTTTTTTCTTTTTAAATTTTAATTTTAAGTAATTAATTTTATTTAAAATATTTAGAGAGAGGGAGTATGAGCGGGGGGGAGAGGGAGAGAGAGAATCTCAAGCAGAGTCTGTGCTGAGCGTGGAGCCTGATGTAGGGCCCGATCCCGTGACCCCGAGATCATGACCTGAGCTGAAATCAAGAGTCAGATGCTTCACCGACTGAGCCACCTGGGCACCCCTGGACTGCTCTCCTGTCATTTCCAGTGTTTTTCTATTCTAAATATTCTAAAAAATACCCTGCCTTGTTCCAAGAAGATTTAAGGCAATGGGGATTTCAGTTTATCTGTTATGAGATAAGCTCGTTCTCCTCTTGTAGGTGCAGCAATATGACCAAAAGGGATTGTACTGGGTTTCTTTGGTTGTTATTGTACGTCATGTCCAAGTTATGTGCGTATTGTTCATAACACTCAGCACCATTCAGTTTCCTGACTTCCCCAGACTGACAATGAGGCCTGAGTGACTGTGGTCCCCTCTGGAACACAGGGAAGCCTGGGTGGGTCCCCTGCCCCTGTGAAGCTAAGTAGCTGTTGTCTCGGGGTGATTATCCAGTGGTTATTCAAATGTCTCCAGTTACAGGTGAGTGAAGTCTGAGGGGAGAAATCTCTGCCGGAGTAGCTTGGGTTTCAGACACCCAGACTCCAAGAGGGGATCTCAGTTTTGGTGGAGAATGCCCCTCAGTTCCCGAACCCCTTAGGAGTGCTCTGGGAGGGGAGTGGGGTGGCAGGGCAGTGGTGGGAGTGGGGTGGGGGAGTTGGGGCAGGAGCATAGTTGTCTTCTATGAAGTCTTGGTCAACATTTCAGATTTTGAAGTTTCATTAGAGCTTGCTTGGCTCATGAACACAGCATAGAATTTGCCCTGGAATCGGAGTATTGGTTGCGCATACTTGAACGATGGTGCAGAATTTGAGGTCAGGATTTATCCAAGGGGCTTTCATCCTGCTTTCCTGGAGTTTTTATTTGGAATCTTTCAGTATCCTCCTTACTTCTGAAAATACCCTATGGCAACTGCTCTTTTCTAAACTTCAACAAAATGAAATGTAATTTGATTTTTAACACTTTGGGCTTATCCATGAAGGTAACGCAAGACACTTGCATGTTGCCTGTCAGGATTATAAATCTCTGATGCGAACCTCCTCTTAACAAAGGATTGTTTCTGCTTTTGTTTAGAAGCTCAGTTAAAAGGCTTCCTGTAGCTTTCAGCTTAGGTGTTGTTCCGTTCCCTTCCTTTGTTGCAAAGTGTGGTGCCTCCCAGCTGTTGAAGGTCATCAGAGGCCCTCTTGGGGTTCAGCTGCGGGTCAGTGGAGGTAGAGCCCCATGGTAAGATTGGGGGCATGTTGTCTTTTTTGCTGTGGCACCTGGAAAACTGTCATGAAACAGACCAAATCTCTTCAGCACAATGTGGTCATAGTTGGGATAGAATGAAGGATTTGACATCTCGTAAACCTGAAATCGGACCAACGGTGTATACCAAAACTCTCGTGGTCTCTTAGATCGGTGGGGAGGAGGGTACCTGAGAGGCCAGTCACCTGTCACCCCCCGCTGCCTGAATGCCCTCTGCACTGTTTCAGATGTGTCTGAGTCCTGGATGATGAGCCACTTTCTGGCCTTGTTCAATTTACAAATATTTACTGAGTGGTTTATACCTTTGGGCAGCTCATTCCAGCATCTTAGGGCGAGTGCTGTCTCCCGGGATGGGTCCTTCAAAACCCATCCCATTCCATAGAGGAAATCTGGCCATGGATGCAAGTAGAGAAAATTTCTTTAACTTTCTCCCAAATGATAGTTAAAGGATCTGTTAATTAGTTCAGATAGTTTAAGATATTTGAAGATAGTTATTGGCTGTTCTAATCCCCCTACCACCTTTTCTCTAAGCATCTCCAGTAATGAACATTTAGTTATATCGTCACGTTGGAGATGAAAACTTTAGGTCTGAAGGACCAAAAGCCTTGACCTAAAGGCAGTCAGGGTACATAAAACTATTTTTTTCCTGAAAATATTTATTAGTTATGAAAAGAATTCTTGGCCATTATAGAAAACAAGACAATATAATAATTTATACTAAGGAAATGAAAATCATCTGTAACCACACCACTTATAAATGGTATTAATCTTTTGGTATATTTTCTTCTATTCTGTTTTCCTCCTACATGATATGTAAGATTGTGATTATGTTGTTTATGAAATAATCACTTCCCATGCAATTAGTCTGCGAAAAACACGTCTTTTGTTCTGTATATGCAGTTTGACCGTGATTTATTTAAGCAATCTCCAGTGAATGCTCTCCTGTCATTTCCAGTGTTTTTCTATTCTAAATAATAAGCATATTTCTTTTTGAGGCAGAGGTTCTGTATAATTCTTTAGTGACCCCCTTACAATAGTTCTTTTCCAGAAGATAATTGGAAAATTATAAAACAAAAGCAGATGTTGATTGAAGTTGAACAGGATGAAGCCAATAATACTTGTTGTTTATAATATTTCATATTATTTCATCACTATTGTACAATTATTTTACATTATTTCATCTCTTGGCCATAGCGATGTCATGCCTTAATAATAGCTAACATTAATTTGGCATGTACTGTGTGGCAGGTATTGTGCATTATGTGCATTTTTCCCATTCAGTCTTTACCGGAATCCTAGGAGATAGGTACCATCATAGTTCCCATTTTAAGAAATGAGGGAGCTATTGCTTTGAGGGTTGAAATGGCTTGGCCAGAGCCACACAAAGAGTTAAATGGTAGAACCAGCATTTAAAAGATTTGTTTGAGAGCCTAGATTCTTAGCCTCTGATGCTATGTTACTACAGGTGCTTTGCTGAAATCCTAATACACTATATCCCCCATCCTTCCAACATCTATGTATATGCTAATCTTGTTGTAAAAGGAAATCAGGTGACATATCTAATTCTTGGTGATTTTCTTAAGTTTGTTAGGAGATTTTTTTGTGGAAAGGGGTATAATGGGAGTCATAAGTTAAAGTCCCAGGTCTTGACCTTACTAGTGGGACATCTTACTTAACTTGTTTGTTCTGTACCATTATCTGTAAAACATGGACAGTAATACCTCTATTACTGGGCTGTGATACAGGTTAAATAGAAGAGTAAATGTGAAAGTCCCAGTTCAGTTCCTGGTATTCAGGTAGGACTAGGTACTCTGTAGTAGTAATTTCCTTATTTCCTTGAATTTCAACAGGGATAGGACATCTGTAGTTAGTACAGTTGCCTTTGAAAATTACAATGGCATGTTTCTTTTAGCTTGCTAGTTCACAGTAACCCTTCAAAGATCAGCCATATGAATTTAATTATATCTTCCTCATGTTCTCCAGTTCTGTGAACTTGAAAATAGAATAATAATAATTACCCAATTTAAAGAAGAGAGAAAAAGACTGAAAAAAAAAAAAAAAAACCAACAAAAAACAACCTCAGGAACCTGTGGGATAATCTAAAAATATCCAATATATAGTAATTGACATCCCATGAGAAGAGAGACAGAATGAGGCAGAAAGAAATTTTGAGCAAACAATGGCCAAATGATCTCCCAAATTGGTAAAAGACATCAATTGGCAAGTTCAATATGTTAGTAAACCCTGAGCAGGTTAAAGCTGATGAAAATACACCTAGGCACATCAGAATCAAACTGCTGAAGACAAAGATAAGGAAAATACTGAAAGCAGCCTGAAGAAAACATCACTTTACAGGCAGAGGAACGATGAGTTGAATATGCACGATTTCTCATTGGAAATCATGGAAGCCTGAAGAGAGTGGTACGGTATTTTTAAAGGGCTCAAAGAAAAAACCCTGTCAACCCAGAATTCTACACCCAGCAAAAATAGGCTTCAACAGTGAAGGCAAAATACATTCCCAGATAAAAGAACACTAAGACCATTTGTTATAGTGCAGATCTGCTGGATAGAATGCCAACAGGAGTTCCAGAGGGCAAGGGGAAATATACCAGAGGGAAACTTGGATCCTTCGAGAAGGAACAAAATGGCAAATAACTGAGTAAATTTAAAATTCTTTTCTCCACTTAATTTCTTTAAAACATATATGACTGTTGGGGCACCTGGGTGGCTCAGTTGGTTAAGTGTCTGCCTTTGGCTCAGGTCATGATCCTGGAGTCCTGGGATTGAGCCCCACAGTGGGCTTTCTGCTCAGCAGGGAGTCTGCTTCCCCCTCTGCCCCTCACCCTGCTTGTGCTCTCTCTCTCTCCCTCTCTCTCAAATAAATAAAATCTTAAAAAAAAATGACTGTTTAGAGCAAAAATTGTAACATCACCCTGCATAATCTTGTGTATGCTAATGTGCATATGGTAACTCTAGTATAAAGGACAGTAGAAAGGGGGTAAATGGTGGCAGTATTTCTACATCTGATGTGAAATGGTATAAACTCAGTAGGTGTATAAATTTTTTTTTAGAAGATTTATCTATTTATTTATTTGACAGAGAGAGACAGCAAGAGAGGGAACACAAGAAGGGGGGAGGGGTAAAGGGAGAATCAGACTCCCTGCTGAACAGGGAGCCCGATGCAGGGCTTGATCCCAGGACCCTGGGATCATGACCTGAGCTGAAGGCAGATGCTTAACGACTCAGCCACTCAGGTGACTCTAAACTCAGTAGGTGTGTAAATTAAGCATTTATATTGTAATCCCTGGAGTAACCACTGAAAACATAAGGCAAAGGGGCACCTGGGTGGCTCAGTCAATGAAGTATCCGACTCTTGATTTCAGCTCAGGTCATGATCCTCAGGGTCATGAAATTGAGTCCCGTGTCAGGCTCTGGGCTCAGCAGGGAGTCTGCTTTTGAGATTCTTTCTCTCTCTCTCCCTCTGCCCCTCCTCTCTCTTTCTCTCTCTCTCTCTCTTTAAATAAATTAATTAAAAGAAATCTTTAAAAACATAAGGCAAAGAGGTATAGCTAAAAAGCTAATAGGTAAATTAAAATATCCAAATAATCAAAATGAAGGCAGCAAAAAAAAGTAATATTGGGACGATAAATAGAAGGAAAAAACAAAAATGAACAAAATGGTAGGCCTAATTCAGCTAAATGATAATCCACTAAGCACTGCGGTTAAAAGCCAGAGTGTCAGAATGGGTACAAAAAAAAGAAAGCAAAACCTGAGTATATATTCTCGTTAAGACACGCTTAATTATAAAGACATCGAGAGGTTAAAAGCAAAAGGATGGAAAGAGATATACCATGCAAATAGCAAGCTTATTAACATCCAATAAAACAGACTTCAGGACAAAGAATTAGGAGAGATTAAGAGGGGTATTTCATAATGATAAAAGGTTCAATTCATTGAGAAGACGTAACAATCATAGATGTGTATTTACCTGATAACAGAGCTTGAAAAAAACGATGACAGAATTAAAGAGAAAAATAGACAAGTCCACAATCACAGTTGGAGATTTTAATACCACTTTCTTAACAGGTAGTGGAACAACTAACCAGAAATAGTGAAAAACATAAAAGATCTGAATAACACTATCAACCCCCATCACCTAATTGGTGTTTATGGAACACGACATCCAGCTGAACGCACATTCTCTTCAAGTGCATATGGTATATTCACCAAGGTAGATTATATGCTGGGCCAGAAAATACGTCTCCATAAAAATAAAGTGTTTGAAATCACATAGACCAAGTACTTTCTCTGTCCACGATGGAATCACATTAGAAGTTAGTACAAAAATGTATCTAGGAAAATCACAAATATTTCAAAATTCAACAACACACATCTAAATAATCCATGGGCCAAGGAAGAAATCGCAATAGAAATTAGAAACTTGGGACACCTGGGTGGCTCAGTTGGTTAAGTGTCTGCCTTCGGCTCAGGTCATGATCCCAGGGTTCTGGGATCGAGTCCCGCATCGGGCTCCTTGCTCAGCAGGAGGCCTGCCTCTCCCTCTGCCTGCCACTCCCCCTGCTCTCTCTCTCTCTCTCTCTAACAAATAAATAAATAAAATCTTAAAAAGAAAAAAGAAATTAGAAAGTTTTTGAAGTTAAGGAATATCGAAATAGAGATGCCATGATTGTGGAAGAGAAGACTCAGTATTAAGGTGCCAGTTTGCTTTAAATTGATTTATGGATTCAGTGCAAGTTTAATAAAAATCACAGGAGGAGTTTCAGTAGAAACGTATAAGCTGATTCTAAAATTTACATATAATTTACATAAAAATGCAAGGACACTACAGTAGAGAAAGTAATTTTGAATAAGAACAAAGTTGGAGAAGTCATATTTTCTGACTCTAAGACTTACTCTAAAATTGTAGTAATTGAAGCACGTGGTATTGACATTAACAAGAAATAGGGATCAATGGAACCCAATATTTCAGAAATAGACCTGCCCTTGATTGGCCATTTGATTTTTGACATAGGTGTCAAAGCAATCCAACGGTGCTGGCTGGGGCGCCTGGGTGGCTCAGTCGGTTAAGCACCTGCCTTCAGCTTAGGTCATGATCCTGGAGTCCTGGGATCAAGCCCCCCTCCCCAGTCGGGCTCCCTGCCCCGCGTTGGGGGGGCTGTTTTTCCCTCTCCCTCTGCCTCTTCCCCCTGCTTGTGCTCTCTCACTCTCTCTCTCTCAAATAAAAATACAATCTTAAAAAAAAAAAAATGAAATGGTGCTGGTGTAACCTTAATACATAGTCTATAGGAAAATAAGTGAATTATAACCCCTACCTCACCTCACGCACTGAGATTGATTTGAGATAGATCATAGACCTTAATCCAAGAGCTAAAATTATAATGCTTCTAAAGGAAAGTAGAATATCTTCGTAACTTAGTGGTAGGCAGAGATTTCATAGACAGGTTACCGAAAGCAGTAACCATAAAAGAAAAAAAAAAATTGACAAATGAGACTTCATAAAAACGAAAACATTATGCTCTTCAAAAAGATAGTGATGAAATGAATAGATAAGCCACACACTGGGAGATATTTGCACAAACACATGTTTGAGAAAAACCGGGATCTATGATACATAAAGAACGTCTACAACTCAATAATCAAATGACAAACAACTCAGTTAAAACATTTGAACAACATGTGACAAAAGAGGAATGCCAGCAGCCGAGTAAGCACATGAAAAGATCCTTAACATTTTCTGTCTTCAGGAAAATGCAAATTAAAACCAGAATGAGACACCACTGCACGCCCACCACACCCACAAGATTAGCTAAAAATAGAAAAGACTGGTCACACCAAATATTGGTGAGGATGTGAAACAACCACAATTCCTAAACATCACATTGTTGGCAGGAATATAAAATGATACAGCCACTTTGGAAAAAATGATGTGGCAGTTTTTTGTAAAAGTAAACATGCACTTCCCTTCTGACCCTTCTGACCTGTGCCTTCCTGGTTATTCACCCAGGATAAATGAAAATACGTGTCTACACAACGTCTTGTATGTCATTGTTCATAGCAGCTTAATTTTTAATAGCCCAAACCTGGAAACAACCCAAATGTCCATCAAACGGATGAATGGATACATTGTAGCATATTCATATACTTGAACATCACTCAGCAATCAAAAAGGAT
Source organism: Mirounga leonina (assembly GCF_011800145.1). NCBI lineage: Eukaryota > Metazoa > Chordata > Mammalia > Carnivora > Phocidae > Mirounga > Mirounga leonina. The sequence continues at coordinate 16,802,138 of NW_023270442.1, read as the reverse complement.
GGACACATGCATCAACTTGCATGAATCTCAGAAACTATGCACAGTGAAAGAAGCCTTCCACAAAATAGTATGTAGTGTTTTACTCCGTTTTGTGAAGTTCTAGAGCAGGCAGATCCAGTCTGTGGTGGGAGGAGATCAGAAGAGGGGTTGTCCCTAGGGAATGGGGGTGGAGTTCAACCAGGAAGGACAGGAGGAACCTTTTGAGTGATGGTACTGCTGCTTGTTTCAATAGAGCTTTTAGTAACAGGGTGTATACATTTGTCAAAACCCAGTAGATATCTTGGGGCACCTGGTGGCGCCTGTCTGTTAAGCATCTGACTCTTGGTTTTGGCTCAGGTCATGATCTCAGGGTCATGAGATCAAGCCCTGTGTTGGGCTCCATGCTCAGTGGGGAGTCTGTTTCAGACTCTCTCCCTCTCCCTCCCTCCCCCCACTCCTCACCTCCCCCATGCGCGCTCTCTCTCTCTCTCTCTCTCTCTCTAAAATAAATAAATAACATCTTAAAAAAAACCCCAGCAGATCTTAAAATACCACTGCAGGTAAGTTTTACATACAAACTGAAGTATTGAACTCTAGTTAAATGCAGGCTTAAGTCTTAAGAGAGGGATATCTGAAATTGATGTTAAAATGTGTAAAGCGGGGGCGCCTGGGTGGCTCAGTCGTTAAGCGTCTGCCTTCAGCTCAGGTCATGATCCCAGGGTCCTGGGATCGAGCCCCACATCGGGCTCCTTGCTCCGCGGGCAGCCTGCTTCTCCCTCTCCCTCTCCCCCTGCTTGTGTTCCCTTTCTCACTGTATCTCTCACTGTCAAATAATAAAAATCTTTAAAAAAAAAAATGTGTAAAGCAGTTAAGTGGATGCATAGTCTAGTTGAGAGATATGTACTAAGGCAAGTATGATAGAGTATTAATGGTAGAATATCGCTGGGGCATACATGAGTGTTCATTCCAAAATTTACCCTTGATGTAATGTGTCCTTATTTTTTGTAGTAAGTGAATCACTGGAAGAATTGTAAAAATAGTCACCATAGTATACTTAAAACAGATTTACGAACATTGGAGTTGTGTAAACGTTGGGTATCCCCGGTTATATATGAAAGCCTCATCATGAAAGGAAATGCGTGTTGTTGTTTCCTGCATTCAAACATTTTCCTCCCCTGTCTTCCTTCTTTTACTTAAATGTGCACAATTTCCCCCCCCACCCTTCCTTGGACAAAATAGCTTAAAGTATATGAAAAGTAGGAAGTTAACACCGAAGTGTTACTTTTGGTAACGTGCTGGATTATTTACTCCTTAGGCATTGGGTATTCTGAGTACTAAAATTTAAAACAAAAATCACAGTCTGTATTCTCGTTTTCTGAAATCCCAGTGGTCTCATTTCTCTTTCTTTATGCCCCTAGTGAAAATATTTTAAAAATCTAAATTTGTCTGCACATAAAGTTTTCATTTCTCACACCTCGTATCGGCCAGCCTGCTGTCATGGCCCTTTACAAGTATGTGCCGAGTAGGAGGCTCCCTGCTGGGCACACGGCGAGTCTCAGGGTTGCTGTAAAGTGTTCAACCTCGTGTTAAAAAGAGAAGATATAATTAGCAGCGTTCTCGTTATTTAAAATATTCTCATTAATGTATATTCTGATGTAATTTTACTCCACAGTTGCTCCTCAGCCTCTCCAAGGTTCTAGCCGGAGGCGGGTGAAGGGGGTAGGTGCTGAATTCCCTTCCACCAGACCCTTCTGCCAAGGTCCTTTCAGACAGTCATGGCGGACCCGGGAGGAGTTGGCCTTCTCTTAGTGTTTGGATTTTGGTCTTTGATATCTCTAGCTCATAATGTTACTGGGAATTCTTCTCATAACTAGTCTTTAATATATTTTTCTGAATGGGATGCCTGGGTGGATCAGTTGGTGAATCCTCTGACTCTTGATTTTGGCTCAGGTCATGATCTCAGGGTGGTGGGTTCGAGCCCCGAGTCAGGCTCTGCGGTCAAGCTGGGGATTCTCTCTCCCTCTGGCCCTCACCCGCCTCGAGCTTGCGTGTGCTCTCTTCCTCCAATAAATAAATCTTTTTTTTTTTTTTTTGAAAAAAGATAGTTTTCCTCATGCGATGTTTTGTTGTGAAGCAACCCCCCCATCCTTAAGATTTTGAGGGACACTTTCAAAGGGAGGAAAACCCTTATAGCTCCAAATCGAGCAGCTTTGCCAACAACTGATTTAATGATGACCCAGGTCGTAATGCTGCTTCTTTCTCTTGATAGTCTAGTTTTTACGTTATTCATGAACTATTTTCTGGGAAGACATTTTAGGAAATGGGAAGGAGCACTGTGCTCATTTGGGTGGAAATCATTGTGAGTAATAACTAATAAAATAATACCTAATAAAGGTAGTGAGCGAATGGCTAATAACATGGGAGGGACCGTTTGCCGAGACTGTGTACAAGGTCCACGGATAAGAACTTTCCGAAATTTGGGGCGCCTGGGTGGCTCAGTCGTTGAGCGTCTGCCTTCAGCTCAGGTCACGATCTCAGAGTCCTGGGATCGAGCCCCGCATCGGGCTCCCTGCTCAGTGGGAAGCCTGCTTCTCCCTCTCCCACTCCCCCTGCTTGTGTTCCCTCTCTCGCTGTGTCTCTCTCTGTCAAATAAATAAATAAAATCTTAAAAAAAAACAAAAAAGAACTTTCCGAAATTTCTCTTTTACTCCCCCTCCCATGCTCCTCTATGGTATTCAGAAGCCTGAAGTATGTCCGAGGGGACGCAGTGGTCAGATGGAGCCTGTGCATGGGCTGGTGGCGGCCAGAGGCTGTGTTCCTCAATAAACGAGAGCAGCCAGATCCTGCCACCGACCGTCCTTCAGCATCAATTTCCCAAGTCCCTTAAATGCATGGCACACATGCTTTGGTGTGGAATTAATTTTAAAATCGCGGCAAGCAGCTTTCACTCTTCAGATTCCTTGCAGGTTGGGGTTGCCATAGACAACTGGGGTCAACGCTTTTATTTTAAAGGTGGGTCTCTGCCGCTCCTACCCCTGTTCTAGTCCTCCAGAAATCAGGCTCCCTAAGTGTTCATAAAATAGTTCTAAGTGGGATGACCTCCCTTCTTTTAAAAATAAGGGCGCTGGATTTGATGTACTACTTTGAGGGAGGGCCGAAGTTCTCAGCCTGCAGTTTCAACTCTGCCGATATAAACACGAGATTAAGGATGTCAGCACATTTAGAGTGAGGGATTAGCAAAATCAGGCTATGGTATCAGAAAAAGACTTTCTTACGGGGTGGATGATTTAATGGGACTAAATGCATCTGGTAAAGACGAGAAGATCGGAGGTAGTTTTTCTCTGAGTAGCGTGAAACTGCTTAAGCATGGCATCTCATTCTCTCAGTGTTTTTTGTATTGTTTTTTTTCCGTTTTAACGGCAAAGGGGATTTTGAAAACACAAAATACAGTTTACGTGGGTAATCTGTAGCAAAGAAATGAGATTTGAAAATGAAAATCTCTTTTCTGGCACATCAGGAGATAGTTGGAAGAAACTTGTCTACAATTAAACCTCTTTCCCCTAAAAAATGGACTCAGGTCATTAAAAAAAAAAAAAAAAGTTGTAATTTTGCCCTTAAACATTCCAGCCGAGGCATGAATCCGAGGAGTCAGAGCCCAGACACAATCTCTCCAGTCTCTTCATTTTTCATGGGAAGAAAAGTGCAGCTTGCAGGGAGGAGGGGCTACCGTAAACCTCCCCGGGCCTCCGCCCCAGCTTCTGGCCAAACCCGGGCCACTCCTGGCCTGGGGGGATGGGCTGCCACCAGGGTCTGGAGACCCCTAGACGGGCAGGACCACACTCCATCGAGGCAAAGTTCTTTGCTTGTGCCGGGCACCCCTTTTGAGGGTGTGGGTGGCAGGCAAACAGTCTTTTCTTGATGCTTTTCTCCACTACAGTTTTTATAATGGTTGTCATTTTCTTTCTGCTCTGTGGAAAGATGTATTTGCTAGCGTTACATTGGGATCAAAATACAAGCTTGGTGGAGAATTTAGAGGAAAGGTGTCATTGGTACTGAAAATCACAAAATTGTGTAGATTGCTTTCATTTTTCAAATAATAGATGTCATACACGAATATATTTTGCTTTCATAAAATTAAACGTTGCAACTAATGTTAAAATTCACCCCAATCCTTGTTTCTCTCGTTTGCCCTGGCACTCCCCATCCCTCATTCCCACCTCTATAATCACTGGGGAGGCTGATTTGTCTTTTTCAAGGGCTTTCCTATATAGTATTATATAACAGGTGTCCGACTTTGTGCTTCTATATTGAGATAAAAGCCTAAGTTGATGTATAGCCGGAGATACCCAACAACAATTGGCTTTAAAAGAAAGGCATTTATTTCTGCCTCATTCGAGAGTCCGGGATAAGTAGCCGAGGTCATTGGGCTGCTGTGTTCCTTGCAGTCATTCGGGGACCCAGGCTGACAGTGGCTCTGTGTCTTTAACAGGTGGCTTTCTGGGTCAGTCTGGTCGTTGTTATTCCAGCTGGTGGGAGTGGCAAAAGGGTGGAAATAGAGGGCCAGAGATTTTCTCTTAAACAGGACTGGAGTAGCAGGCACTGACTGTCCTTTGGCAAGAGCCTGGGCCGGGTCAGCTCGGCCAAAAGGAGATGCAGGGGGCAGTCAGGAAGAAGGGAGAATAGATTTGGGTGCACTGCTCTCTGTCTTTGCTGCTGCATTATTCTGTCATTCACCAGGCATCTTGGAGACTCACCTGTTACAGTGTATCAGTCCAACCCATTCCTTTTCACTGCTGCATGATATTCCATAGCAAGAATAGGCCCCTTTTTGTCCAGTCGTTTCCTACTAATGCATAGTTAGCTGATTCCTACCCATTTGCTCTTAGATTTGGTGTTGCAATGCCCACTGCATCACACTGATCGTTGTGGACTTGTGCAGTGTTTCTCTCCCGTGGGAGCTGGGTCATCAGGGGTGTGTCTTTAGCCTGGATAGCTTTTCTTAAACTGCCTACCAAACCCAGTGGATATGCCAGTTTATACTATGGCCCTTGGAATTTGAGAGAACCTGTTTCGGTACAGTGGCCTGTCGGCTGATTCTTGCATTTTAATTCTGACAACAAGGGAGGTTAACAGCACGCTCTCCCCAGCGCCCCCCCAAGAAAAAAAAGAAAAAAGAAACACTAGGATGAAAGTTCTTTGGAGAAATATTTATTACTGAATAGATTCGTTAGAGCAGAACACTTTTTTTTTTTTTTTAACTACTCAATTTTTTTGGCTTTGTTTTATAGCCAGCATCTAATACTCATTTATTTCTACTTAGTTACCCAATTTAGTAACAATTTAAAAATCTGTGATTGAAGATGATAGTTAAAGATGAAACCAAATTATTTAAAGGAAATGAAAGTTACCTTTTGATTTAGAACCAGCTGCCTTTAAAGCAAGATTGCTTTTGAGGAATTTATGATCGAAGGAATGTGATCCCTGTGTTTCCACTCAAATCATGAGAACAGTCGTCTAAATTAGAGGAACTGCGCCTTTCATAGACCAGAGAGGGAGATGCAGTGTGGGCACAGCCGCTTAGGTCTGTCCGGTCAGCTGCCCGGCTGTGAGTCGGAGCTTGCACAAATCTGTGCTGATTGGTAGACACACTTACACACCACCCTCTTGTAAAGTGCGGTAACACAGCCGAAAATGGTTGTTTAATCAGAAGATCGTGTTTATGGTCACCTGCGTGTCTGTTGATGTCTGTATTTGCTAGCGTGAATTTCTTAAATTTCATTTTGAAAGGAAGATTAATTTCTTCCAAGTGTCAGGTGACTGACTTGATTTCGTTTTCAGCATTTCTGCCTTTCCCGTCCCCCGTCCCGTCCCCCATCCTGTCCCCCGACCGCTCTCCAGAAACTTCAGTGCGTTATTACTCTGCGCTACTAACCAAACTAATTTTGTCCAGATTGAAGGGTTATAAAGTTTATACAATTCAGGCTCACAAAAGTAAGATAGCACATGTGAATTCAAGAAGCTGTTAGTTATGAAGCTCTTTTCCTTTCTGAAAGGAAAGTAGTTTTAAGCTTCGTTGAGCGGATCTATGAAAAAGGTGGAGTATTATTTTACAATAATTTTAGACTTTCATGACTGGAAATTAAATACAGCAGTTTTAGAGGTATATTTTACTTGAACTTTTACAAGCTCAGGCCATGTTTTTATTAAAAAATCGGACTCAGCACCTTATATGGAGTACAATACCAGATGTGAGATATAAGGGAAGTTCCTGGGGCCATCTGCTTACTGTGTATTAAAAACTTGTGTGGTAGCTGATGTCATATAATGTGCGTATGATAGGGAATAATTTTGAGTTATGAGATCGTATCAGAATGGTGGTGATGGAATGGTCAGAACGTTCTATCACATTTACTGCTCGTTTGGAAAATCTGGGGTTGAAATGGTGGCCCTTTGCTTTCAGGACAACAACAGCAGAACCCGGCATGCCAAGACAGGAGAGATTCTGGGGTGTCGTGAGGGAGAAGCAGGGGCTAGCAAGGAGACAGCCCAGGAAGATGAACGCTTTCGGTCCGTGTACTTTCCATGGGGCAGGCGACAAAATTCTGATGTGTGGAGCTCATCTCAGTTTTTTTTTTTTTTTAAAGCCCTTCCTGGTCTTTTTATCTTTTCACCCTTTTCTGTCCTTGCTTCATTCCTGCTTTCCTGTCTGTTCTTGATGTCGATAGAACAAAGCCTCCTTTCCAGGGTTAACCAGAGCAGTAGACCAGGGGTCTGCAGGTGCTTGCCTTGGGGCAGTGGTCTTTGTGTGGGGCGGGGGCAGGTTTGAGACCCTCAGCCTCCGTGCGGACTCTTGCCTGAAATCCGTGCCTGCGGTGGGGCATCAGGTGTGTTTTACCCCAACCCACGCCCTCACCCACCCTTTCTGTTATGGATGGAGGCTTGCCCAGGCTGCAGCAGCCTCTGGGGTGGCAAACAGAAGCGCAGTGTGAAATACTGAGGTGAGAAAGTGAATGCCACTGGGTGGTGGTTCCTTTTGCACCTGGGGTGGTTTCCGGTTCTTTAGACCAAATGGAAGGAGAACCTAACCTGTCTGTCAGCTGACATCATTCACAGAGACTCTTTGATGATAGATAAGGGTGTGATTTTTGGCAAATGCGGTGGAAGGAGTTTAAAGAATTGAGTGGCCTTGCTGTAATGAAATGCCTTCGATTTCCCCATACTTCTGTATGTGAATAAGGTTTCCCAATGTTTAATCTATGAAAATGGAACGTAGGGATCGACTCGCTGTTGTTTCCTGTCTTATAAGCAATAAGTAGTCTCCAATCAGGGCTACAATAAAGAAGAAGGGCCCATTCATTTCTTAACATATGTATTTCCAGTGGATTCCAAGTTTTTATGTGTAATGTTTTTATCAAAATTTGAAGCATTGATATTTTGATCAGTTCTGTACTGTTGATAATTATAAGTATAAATCAGCCTATAATAAACAGTTTTTAATACTTAGAGGTTTATGATCACAGGAAATCAAACAATTAAAAATGTCGATTTTTGCATACATACTTTTATTGTAGACAAGTAAAGCAGGGAGGTTAAGACTTTCAAGCATAAGATGATTTTCTTAGGATGAGATTCTGGAGGGGAAATGGAATTTTGTTGATGGAGAAAAAGGAATAAAAAAATTTTTTTTTTTAAAGATTTTATTTATTTATTTGAGAGAGAGAGAATGAGAGAGAGCAAGCACATGAGAGGGGGAAGGGTCAGAGGGAGAAGCAGACTCCCTGCTGAGCAGGGAGCCCGATGCGGGACTCAATCCCGGGACTCCAGGATCATGACCTGAGCCGAAGGCAGTCGCTTAACCAACTGAGCCACCCAGGCGCCCTAAAGATTTTATTTATTTATTTGAGAGAGAGAATGAGAGAGAGAGAGCATGAGAGGGGGGAGGGTCAGAGGGAGAAGCAGACTCCCCACCAAGCAGGGAGCCCGATGCGGGACTCGATCCAGGGACTCCAGGATCATGACCTGAGCCGAAGGCAGTCGCTTAACCAACTGAGCCACCCAGGCGCCCAGGAATAAAAATTTCTGACCGACGAAGTTTGTTCATGTACTTTTTATTTTTATTTATTTAGATTTTATTTATTTATTTGAGAAAGAGAGCAAGCAAGAGAGAGCACAAGCCGGGGGGGCGGGGGGGGGGAGGGAGAGGGAGAAGCAGACCTCCCCCTGAGCAGGGAGCCCGATGCGGGGCTCGATCCCAGGACCCTGGAATCATGACCTGAGCCAAAGGCAGATGCTTAACCAACTGAGCAACCCAGGCGCCCCTGTTCATATACTTTTTAAATAGATGATGGTGGGCAACACATTTTTGTGGTACTTGATTCCTTGGAATACATTTAAAAGAGTGATATGATAGTTTTATTTAAAATATCAATTTCTACCCTAAGCCAGAAATTCCATTCTTTGCAACTATCCAAGCTTCTACTGAAAACCTTTATATGTCAACTTAAAAATATGCGAGACATAGTTTTTTGTAACTTTTTAGGGTGATATGCAAGCTAAAGTTTTGAAGACCACTGCTTTGGGGCACATAGAGTTCCCCCAGTTATCATAGCATTTCTTAACCCCGTGTTAGGGGGTTGAAATGCACTATTTGGTCTTGAGCAGCAAAACTTCTCCAAGAAGAATTAATAGAAAGGGAATATTGAATGAGTTTATAGTAATTTTCGGTTCTCATCACTTTGCTGAAAAAAATCTATATGATGTTCAGGGGTGCAGTCTTTCCCGTGATCTCTTTCTTTTCAGCTCTGGGTCTGCCTATGACCCTGCTACTCCTTTCAGTTTCACTAAAACACCTGCTATGACCTGAAACTGGATCTTTGAACGTGCTATTCCCACTGCCTAAATGTCTTCTGCACTGTTTCCTATCTGATTCACGCCCACTGGGAAAGCTTGGTCAGCGGTCTACTCTGGACGCCTCGTCGGTGTCTCCAGGTAGCATCGGTAGCTCTCTCCTTCGACCCTCAGCCCTCTCCACATCACACTGGCGCCCGTGTGCACACCCAGGGGCAGGATTACTGTTCTGTTTGTGCCACATCAGGCCTGGGAGACTAAGGAACACTCGTATTATGGTTGCATGTACATTTCTGGCTCGTGGGATTTGGGGAATTTGTGGCCGTTAAGAAATGGCAAGTGTTGACTTAGGGGTGTGGCTTGGCTTGGTGGAAAGAATCATCCAGAGACCTTGGGGCTTCACTTCATCCATCACTGACTTGCTTTTGCTTTGGCAAGCCACCCGGCCCTGCCTCTGCTCCCTTCTCTTGTCTTTCAAACCTATAAGTGCTTGATTAGAGGTTCTTTCATCCCTGTCCAGGTCTGAAAGCCGAGACTGCAGGTTCTGTAGGGCTCACTGGCTGTGACTGGGAGGCGGGAAAACACAGAGAACAGGAGGGTGAGAGACATGGATGCCGAGCATGTCTGGGCTGGTAGGGCATTGAATGGGAGATGTGAAAGAATACAGAAAATCTTAGAAACTTGTGTAAGGGAAAACAGACCTGTTCATAAGCACATGAAAAGATGCTCAACATCCTTAGGCATCAGGGAACTGCAAATCAAAACCACAAGGAGATACCACCTCACACCCACTAAGATGGCTATAATAAAAGAGACATACAGTAACAAGTGTTGGTGAGGGTGTGGGGAAATTGGAACCCTCCTACATGGCTGATGGCAATGGAAAATGTGACAATGGCTTTGCAAAACAGTCTGGCGGTTCCTCAAAAGATTAAACATAGAGTTCTCCTATGACCCAGCATCTGGACTCCTAGGTATCTCCCCAAGAGAAACGAAACATACATCCACATGAAAACTCATAGGTGGATATTTATAGCAATATTATTCGTAGTAGCCATCTGGTGGAAACAACCCAGTGCCTATCGGTAGATGAATGTATTCATGAAATGTGGTCTGTCCATACAACAGAGTATGATTCAGCCATAAAAAGAAAGGAAGCCCTGCTCGATCCATGGTACAACATGGACGGACTTGAAAACATTATGCTGAGTGCAGGAAGCCAGTCATGGAAGACTGTGCATTGTATGATCCCATTTACATGAAATGTCCAGAATAGGCAATTCCATAGAGACAGAAAGTAAGACTAGTAGTTGCCAGGGGTTGGCAGTTGGGGGGATACAGGGATGGAATGCTAATGGGCATAGGGATATTTTTGGGGGTAGTTGATAAAAATATTCTGGAATTATATAGTGATGGTGGTTGTTTGACTTTGAGGATATGCTAAAAGCCCCTGAACTATGTACACACACACACACACACACACACACTCCAACACTTAACACAACTTACCAAGGTTATTTCCCAGATACTTAACTGCATTTGTTGGTTTCCGTTTCCCTTTCCTGCAGCCTTCCTCAAGGCCTACTGCACCGTTGTTATTCGGAGACATCCCCTCTGCCACCACCCTGGGACAGCGCTTTGTGTCTCTTCTGTGGGTTCCCCTCTTCCATGGATCCCAAGGCATCCTCCCTTTTGGCTTACTTCCCAGTTTTGCAGGAGTCAGCAGGTTAAGAGACCTTTATTGAGCACCCTGATGTAGTAAGGGGCTTTTCCAGTGCCTGCCTCTCCCTCTTATCGTGCAGATAAGGGAGCCGAGACCAGAGAAGGTCAGTAGGTTCATCGCTCACAAGTAATCATGCCTCCCTCCCTCCTACCGTCCCTCCTGAGGGCGCAGAGTCCAGCCGGTGACAGGGGTCTCGGTCAGAACAGTCTCCAGACGGGGGCCTCCCTGCTGGTCCGGGGGAACGCCAGGGTCTTCTCCTCTTCTGCCCGTGTCCACGTCTTCTCCTGGACGGCCACTGTGGCTTTTGGCAGCAGCTGGTGCTGGCCTCTTGGGATGGCAGCCCCATGCCTTCTAATCCCTTTTTTCTTTGACAGTGGTTTTTTCTTTTTATTTAAGTTTTTCTTTAAATTCCAGTTAGTTAACATACAGTTGTATCTGACACTTTTAATTCTCCATTGTGTGGCTTCACGTCGTCCTCACGGCTCCAGCCCCGTCCGGCTCCGAGCCTCTGGGACGTTAGTGTGACTGCGGAGTCCGCTGGGACCTCCTCGAGCACCTCCTTGCTTTCCATGTCCGTTTTACGATACTTCAGGCTTTCTCTTTTGAAATCAAGGTAAGCATAAGGATTCACCCGTTGCTCTCTCTCTTGCACTCAATGAATAAATAAATACACACGTGGGGTGTGTGTGTGTGTGTGTGTGTGTGTCCTGAGCCGTCATGCCCTCTTGCCCTGACATGCTTGGTACAGTGCTGTTTTCTTTCTTTCTTTTTTTTTTTTAAAAAGATTTTATTTACTTATTTGACAGAGAGAGACACAGCGAGAGAGGGAACACAGGCAGGAGGAGTGGGAGAGGGAGAAGCAGGCTTCCCGCTGAGCAGGGAGCCCGATGCGGGGCTGGATCCCAGGACCCTGGGATCATGACCTGAGCCGAAGGCAGACGCTTAAGGACTGAGCCACCCAGGCGCCCCAGGTGCTGTTTTCTAACGGTGTGTATTCACACATTGCTCGGTGTCCCAGTCGTGTCCTCTGTGGTCGTCTGGCCCTATTCCAGGATCACTCACTGCATTTATGGCTGCGTCTCTGGAGTCTCCTGTGATCTGGAGCATTACCCCAGCCTTCCTTTGTCGTCCTGGCATTGGCACCGGGAAGAATACAGGATTCGAATCCAGGTGTTTGGGGGCAGGAACACAACCCACGTGATGGCGTGTCCTCAGAGCGGCACATCAGGAGGCTCAGGATGCCAGCTGTCCCGCACCAGTGAGCGTCGTTTTCATCCCTTGCTGAAGGCGGCACCCACAGATCACCGTTTTCCTTTTGTAACCAATAAGTAATCTGTGGGAGAGATGCTTCGAGGCTTGTTCCAAACTTTCCCCCCATACTTTTATTATGATTCTTGCAGGAATCAGGTGGCAAAATGGCGAGTTTCTCTTTTATGCTTTGGTATTTATTTGTTGACATTCTGTGGAAGAAATAGCTTTTCTTGGGGCGCCTGGCTGGCTCAGTCAGTGGCGTGTGCGACTCTTGATCTTGGGGTTGTAAGCTCGAGCCCCACGTTGGGTATAGAGATAACTTTAAAATCTTAAAAAAAAAATAGCTTTTCTTATTCTTTCTTCATTCGTTTATGGCAATACAAATGTGTGGATTTTTATTTTGTTCAAGGGCTTATGATGCATTTGGTGTTTTTATTTTGGTGCACATACCGTCCCAGATTGGCCCAGGGGCCTCCCCTTCAAGATAATTCCTGTGTCTTTTGACCGACCCGCACCATGTCTCGAACCATTCCTTGTTTTCTGGCACGAAAATCAACCTTTTTTTGTGTGTGTGTGAGAGGAGAAGGGGAGGGGAGGGGCAGAGAGAGAGGGAGAGAGAGAGAATCCCAAGCAGGCTCCATGCCCAGCGTGGAGCCTGACGCGGGGCTTGATCTCACAACCCTGAGATCATGACCCGAGCTGAAATCAGGAGTTGGATGTTTAACCGACTGAGCCACCCAGGTGCCCCAGGAATCAACTTTAAAAAAATGTTGTTTTATGTTACTACCTATTCCAGTTTGCTGTGGCATGTTTATATGCCCTGCTGGTTTATATTTCACCTTTCCATCATTAATTTCAGACAGAATTTTTTATTGGTAAAGGGGCAGCTTACTCACACCCGGTGAGACCCATCAAGTCTGACTTCGTTCTCCTAAAACCTGCTCCCCCACAGCCCTCACTGTTGTATCTCACCCCCAAACTATTCCTCCACAGCCTTCTGGGGAGAGCGATTGGTGGATGAGAAATCAATTAGGGGAAGAGTCGTTGTTTGTATCATTGACTGTTTTCCTTGGAAAAGGACGGTTCTTAGGAATTCTTATTTTATTCTTTTTTTTTTTTTTAAAGATTTTATTTATTTATTTGACAGAGACAGACACAGTGAGAGAGGGAACCCAAGCAGGGGGAATGGGAGAGGGAGAAGCAGGCTTCCTGCCGAGCAGGGAGCCCGATGCGGGGCTCGATCCTGGGACCCTGGGATCATGACCTGAGCCGAAGGCAGGCGCTTAACGACTGAGCCACCCAGGTGCCCCTCTTATTTTATTCTTTATGCTCTCCTGTATTTTCCAGATTTTGTACCACAGACATGAATTACTGGTGGAGTAAGAAAAAGTGTAATTAATTTTTTGAGATCATTATGGATTATGCAAAAAACAGAATTTCTGTAAAGCTTTCACCTACATAGCTTCGCCTTACGTTAAGATCTGACAAAAACCACAGAAAGTGTATCAAAAGCAAGAAATTCCCCTTGGTACAGTTCTTGTATTGGGGGTTCCCAGGACCACCCCCACCGATTTACTAGGAGAACCCCCAGGACATGCAATCCTGCTCGTGGCCATCCTTTTTTGCAGTGGGAGGATACAAAGCAAAATCAGGAAAGGGGAACATGTATAGGCAAAGTGTATGGGTAGAGCCCCAGAGGAAACTGGGTGTTCCCAAGTGTCTTCTCCCACAGGTTCACATAGGATACACTTAATTTCCCCAGCAGTGAGCAGTGGACAACAGATACAAGATGCTACCTGCCAGAGAAGCTCATTAGAGACGGTGCTCAGGGTGTTTATTGGGGGCGGGTCATGTGCCCTCCGCCTGGTTCACATCAAAATTTCAGACTCCCAGAAGGAAAGAAAATGTTCAGCATAAACCACATTGTTTGAACAGACAGCATCAGCACGGTAAGCCAGCCTGTAAGTTAGGAAATGGTGAGAATATCCCCAAAATCCAAGTTCCCAGAAGCCAAAGACCATCTTGCAAGCAGGCCTTTCTAAGGGTCGTGTAAGGTCCTGCTTTAACTCCTTTCTGGACGGCTATTAACCATTGTTGCAGAACTTCCTGGTTTTCACTGGTCTTTCCACTGATAACTTTTTTCTGTTTGAAATCCAATCCAGGATGTCACCTTGCGTTTTTTGTCATGTCTCCTTGGTCTCTTCCAATTTGTGACAGTTCCTCTGTGGTTCCTTATCTTTCATGACCTTGACACTTCTGAAGAGTATTCTGTAGAAGGCCTTTCAGTTTGGGTCTGTCTGATGTTTTCTCATGATTAGCTTGAGCTTGTGCATTGGGGGATGAATATCCCAGGTGATAGACTCTTCTTGGTACATCATTTTGGTGCGTGATGTCTGTCTGTTACATCATGCTAACCTTGACCACCAGGCTAGGGGGGAGTCTGCCAGGAATCCCTGCTGTAGGTTTACTGTTTTTCCCTTTGTGATTACTGAATATTTTGAGGGAGATATTTTGAGACTACAGTTTACTTTTTAGCATAGAAAATCTCCAATATATACGGAAGCAGACAGAATATTCTTGTGAACTCCCCTGTGTTTATCACTCACCATCAGCAGTTACTGGTCTCTTGTGGCTGATCTTATTTCATCTGTATTCTTATCCCCTTTCCAGCCTCCATCCTGTAATTTTGCGAAGCAGGTCCTGAACCAGATGAGCTTTTTGGACGTTAAGAAAGGGTTGGAGAATTACCCCACTCTGTGCATCCTGCATTTTCATTCCCTCATGCCCGTTTCCAGCTCTTGAACGGTACAGTTGCATCTGCCCCTGGAATTGGCAGTGAAAGTCAATGGCTCATTCATTTCTCGGGGATGCGGAGTTGGGCTGCCCAGGATTGACAGCCAACTTCGCTCCCTGGGTGACCGTGGCAGGGTGAGCAGTATCTAATTTCTCTCTTTCATTTTCTGGATTGTAAATTAGAGAAAGAATATCTACTTTGTAGGGATACCTGGGTGGCTCAGTCAGTTAAGTGTCTGCCTTTGGCTCAGTTCATGATCCCAGGGTCCTGGGATTGAGCCTCGTGTTGGGCTCTCTGCTCAGCAGGGAGCCTGCTTCTCCTCCCTCTGCCGCTCCCCCTGCTTGTGCTCTTTCTCTCCCTCTCTCTCAAATAAATAAATAAAATCTTAAAAAAAAGAATATCTACTTTACTGTTGTCATATGGATTAAATGAGCTACGTGAAGCTCTAGAACAACGCCTGGCATGCTGTCTGTGCTCAGCTTAAGTATTACATAGGAGGCACTGGGGGAAGAAATTTAGTCTTCACCTCATGGAAGATCACAACCAATATTTCAAATTACTTAAAATACCTAACTGAACACATGCACTTCTTTATTCCTTTATGCCAGCAGAGACAGCGTTGCTTTGGTGGGACAGTAATTGACCAGAGTTGAGAGGCTGGGCATGGGCTTTTGGAGCTTGGAGGGAGACCTCCAGGAGGACAGACCTTCCATCCTCCACCTCAGCAGGATGTGATAATAGTGACTGCCTTAGGGTGCCTGGGTGGCTCAGTTGGTTAAGCAACTGCCTTCGGCTCAGGTCATGATCCTGGAGTCCCGGGATCGAGTCCCGCATCGGGCTCCCTGCTCGGCAGGGAGTCTGCTTCTCCCTCTGACCCTCCCCCCTCTCATGTGCTCTCTGTCTCTCTCATTCTCTCGGTCTCAAATAAATAAATAAAATCTTAAAAAAAAAAAAAAAAGAAAAGAAATGTCCAGAACAGACAAATCCATAGAGATACAAAGTAAATGGGTGGTTGCCAGGGGATGGGGTGGGGGAATGGTGAGTGCCCCTAAGGGGTTTTCTTTTTGGGGTGATGAGAATGTTCTGGAATCACATAATGGTGCTGATTGCACAATTCTGTGAATTTATCTATATTTTAGAGAGAGAGTGCGCACACTTGTACGAGCAGGGTGGGGGAGGGACAGAGGGAGAGAATCTTAAGCAGACTCTGCGCTCAGTGTGGAGCCTGATGTGGGGCTCAGTCTCACAACCCTGAGATCATGACCTGAGCTGAAATCAAGAGTCGGATGCTTAACCAGCTGAGCCACCCAGGCACCCAACTCTGTGAATATATTAAGATCACTGAATCTTGCACTTTAAAAGGGTGAATGAATGATATTTGAATTATATCTCAATGAAGCTGTTTTTTAAAAGGAAGTGGTGGGGGCGCCTGAGTGGCTCAGTTGTTAAGTGTCTGCCTTCGGCTCACGTCATGATCCCAGGGTCCTGGGATCGAGCCCCACATCGGGCTCCTTGCTCAGTGGGAAGGCTGCTTCTCCCTCTCCCACTCCCCCTGCTTGTGTTCCCTCTCTCGCTGTGTCTCTGTCAAATAAATAAATAAAAAATCTTAAAAAAAATAAAGGTAAGTGGTGTACAAATTCAGAAGTGTATGTCAGAAGTGATGTAACAGGTAGGTACTCTTTAAAAATAAAATCTAGTAAACATCTCTTGGTGAAAAAGTATTTCCGTATCTGGAAGCAGCGTGACCATTATCTGGGCAGAGTGCAGAGGATTTGGGGTTGTGGGGATAAAGGGGGCGCTGTTGAGGTTATTGGGTCTAGAATTTCCTTGCATTTGCCTCTAGTTGGGCTGTGGAGACACAGGCATGTTATAAGGTAGGTTGTATGCGCTCCTTGACGACCCGGGGACCGCATTTCATTCCTCTTTGTCATATCCTGTCTCCGAGCCCTTAGCACAGAACCTGGTCAGCATTCCATAAATGTCTGCTGAAATAAAATGAAGTAATTTTTCTGTCAACATATCCACCATTGGGAGAGGTGAAAAATTGAGAAAATGAATAGAATGTGTTTAACTTATTTTCACACTCATTTTATTGAAGCTCTCTGTAAAAATAAACCCATGTGGATGGTAATTGATTGAGTGATAATTTCTAAGTAGCAAAGTGTTAAAGTAGATAAGTGCCTCCTACTGTGGAGAAATTGCCTGGCCAAAATCTGAACCGCTGAGGTGTTTATTTTAACACTGGGAAACATTTATTACTCTAAACTTGTTTCCATTCATACACAGCATCTATCATACCAGACGTGCCATGTCTAAAGTAGACATGGTTTAAAAAATGCGGTAATCCCTGTATCAGGTGAATTTCTAAGAGAAATACGTTTCCTTTTTATTTGATGACTGTTTCTTCAGCCACTTTTCCTTTTAAAATAAAGCTCAAGTTGTAATTTGGCTTGTTTTTTTTTTTAACTTACACAAAAATTAACATGAGCATTATGGCTTATTTTTCTCAATTAAAAATAGCCTCAATTAAAATTTGAACGTCTCCAAAGAAAACTTGGGGTTGGGGTCTTATTAACAATGAAGCATCAGCGGTTTTGCCTGCACATTGGTCCGACTAGCCCTCCCCAGTTCATTCATTCAAACCTTGTCTTAGGTGGCCAATTTGGGGAAGGAGCATGGCTTCCTGGAGGGGCGTGGCTTCCTGGAGGGGCGTGGCTTCCTGGAGGGCGTGGCTTTGGAGTCTGATGAACCAGCTTGGAGTCTGGTTCTACCATGTACTACTTGGGTGACCTTGGTGAAATTATATGACTTCTCTCTGTTTAGTCTCCTCATCTGAAAAATCAGAAATAATAATGCCTACTCAGACAGAATAAGATGAAATCAAACACTAAATTTGATACCAGGGACAGAGCAGGTGCTCAATGAAAACCCCTCTCCCAGCATGCACTCCATACAGGGTACACATGTGCATTCTTGTCCTGCTAATTCTGACCTGAATCCTGCCATATACGGGGCTCTGGATAAATACTGGCTCAATAAACATGTGACCCGGAAGGGAAAATTCTAGAATGAGATGTGGGTCAGTGTTGTCCTCACAGCAGCCATTCGCCTCCATGGCGTGACTGAGGATTCCTAGACCATCTTCCCCATTTCCCTCACACTGTGCTAGAACACCAGCAGTTAAGGGGCATTGCTGCTGGAGGCTTCCACATGAACTCATCCGGGAAGGGCGGCGGTTCACAAAGCCCAACTTTGATACTACTTAATATTCCTTGTTCAACCTCCTTACAATTTCAGTTTAAACTATATTCAAAAGGCTGAGGGATCATGTTGGGTTTGTAGTTGGATGCTCTTTAAACACAAGACAACCTGTATCAAAGGCAGTTAATAAAAGGGCGTTAGGCTGTTCCACAGGGAGGTCACTGCACTGTGAATTAATGCCCTACCAGCTGTAGTTTTGAGACATACTGTTGAGATTAAAAGAGTAAAAAAAAAATCCTTGGTCCTGGGCGCCTGGGTGGCTCAGTCGTTAAGCGTCTACCTTCGGCTCAGGTCATAATCCCAGGGTCCTGGGATCGAGCCCCACATCGGGCTCCCTGCTCATCGGGCAGCCTGCTTCTCCCTCTCCCGCTCCCCCTGCTTGTGTTCCCTCTCTTGCTGTGTCTCTCTTTGCCAAATAAATAAATACAATCTTAAAAAAAAAATAAAAAAATCCTCGGTCCTTCTGCTTATGTGAAGTTTGAGTCCACTGAAGCGAAAGAGCCAGATGGTAGCTGTCACCCGGGCTTCCCTCCTTTTGTGGAGCATGGGCGTAGCACATGCGGTGGGGAGTTGTGGGTGCGAGTCCAGACCCAGAAACTGTGAAACGCTAGAGAGTTTCATGGGCATTTTGCTGAGATGTTGGAAAACCTAAGTCAGGTAAGGAAGGATGCAAGAGACAGTCAAGTTCAAGCCCAAGAAGGGGCGAGCTGAGGGAAGATCACAACCCCGTGGGAAGCTGGCCCCAGCAGATTGGAGCCTGGAGATGGTCGGAGAGGAGAGTTAATGAGCCGATTCGCTTGGGAAGTGGGTGTTAGACTATTGGTGTGTGGTGCATATGCTGTCCGTCGCTGGAAGGCTCTGCCCTCACATGTGCTTGGCTGCCTGTCTCCTTGCGGATCTCCGCTCGGATGTCCCACACCACCCAGCAGGCACCGACCCACCCCAGGGACTCCTGTCCACGCTTCTCTCTAACCTCCTGCCCTTGTTTATCCTCTCTCCCCTCCCTCCAAAACTTAAAGCCCTCAAGGTCGGGGATTTGTGTACTGCTGGATCCCTCGAGCCTGGGCGACGTGGGGGCTCGGCAAATGTTTGTTGAATGAGCGGATGCATTTAGAAAACACACTCAGGGCTGTTTGGATGGTTGCCCGTCAATCCTCTGTGTTTTGTAAGAGATTGATCTTTCCAACCTCAATTTTACCAACCTTGTGGCTCCTCTTAGAAAAAGGTGGTGACGGAGAGAGTCCCGACTTTATAGTTCAAGTCATGCTTAGCCAGTAGCTACTTTTGGAGTTTTCTGTCTTTTGGAGATATATCCAAATAGATTCCAGCCTGGTTAGAGAATTGACTATGAAAACCGGAGAAAGGAGAAGACAATAAACAGGATACTTAGTCATGCTCATGAAGACATAAGGTTTATTAAGCATAGGGGCAACCAATGGGATTTTTATAGAAATTTTTAATGACTTTCAATATTTAGTGGAAATGTTTAAAATATAATAATAAATTAAAAACTAAACAGGGCCCCCAGCTCAGTGATGGCAAGCTAAGAGCTGGGCTTTTGTGGGGCGAAGAGGACTACCCCGCTTTGACAAGGGGAGCTCGTACAAAGCAAGCAGAACCTGGGCCCCTGAGATGCCGACACGGACAGAGCTCTGAGCATCTAGAGAGCCCCAGGGAGGGCCCTGGAGGTTTGCGGTGGGCGAACAAAGCAGGCGTCGATGCCAGGGCCTTGGCACGATGGCTCATGGTTTTACCACGGGCTCGCCCCAACTGGCTGGTCTCAGAGCTGGGCCAGGCTCCCTCATGTAAGTGCTTGGACAAAACGCCAACGTGAGTCCTTAGGGGCCTCTTTGGAACAGGACAAGTGATGAGAGGACAGAGCAAGGAGCTGGAGGTTCTGTGTGTTTCTCCTACCCCACTCCTGCCTCCTGCCTTCCCATCCCCAGCTTTGGGATAGAGTGGGACAGAAAGAAAGGGAAGGAGAAAGGATCTGAGGGCTTGTTCATTTTCTTGTTGCTGAAGCAACTCACGTAAAACCAGCATGCCTTAGGTGCCTGGCTAGGAAGTGGCCGTGCCGAGCAAGAGATAGCTTTTATTTTTTTTTATTTTTTATTTTTTTTTAAAGATTTTATTTATTTATTCATGAGAGACAGAAAGAGAGAGAGAGAGGCAGAGGGAGAAGCAGGCTCCCAAGGAGCAGGAAGCCCGATGCGGGACTCGATCCCAGGACCCTGAGATCATGACCTGAGCCGAAGGCAGACGCTTAACCATCTGAGCCACCCAGGCGCCCCAAGAGATAGCTTTTAAACGAATTTCCGTAGCAGCAAAGACCTAAAAACATCAGTGGACCTGTTTCAGTACAAAGCATTCCTTACTTTGCATGGAGCTAGGTTCGCTGAAAGCTGGGCACGTCAGAGCCATGACCTTGCTTTTGTGGGGTTTGCGGGGACACGGTTCCCCCCTGCTTGAGGGCCAGCTAACATGCAGCACGCAAGGGGAGAACTGCCTGTGTTAACAAATAAATACATTTCAGGTAATCAAAGTATGACATCGCCAGGGAAAAGTATGTGGTATGTGTGTGTCTGTGTGGTTTCACATGCTAGTAAATCTTAGTTCCTTGGAGCTAGTTTTCTGATTTCAAAATACATTAGCCATTTCATGCTCTGCCTCATACCCACCTCATAACTAGAGGTGAGGGAACATGATCCCTAGATGTGGTTTTCTCTTAACTAGGTGATTATTGGTGGTGGGTGCTATTTGGGCATTCATGTGTATTTTTCCCCTTCTATTTTTCCTTTTGTTGCTGTGGGGGCTGTATTACATGGCCTGACGATATACTTCCTACAACAGGTTATGTTTTAATGCTTTTTCAGAGTGTTAATTGGCTCTGGAGGGTTTCAAAGGACTGCTATTGGTATGGTCTGTGTTATTTATGTCTTTCTCAATCATAGAAGTCATGGTATTTACTTCTAATCTGAGACGGATTCTGTTTTAGAAAGTCTCACCTATGATTATTGCCATTTGCATGTCCTTTAAAACTGAAACCGTCCACAGTCTAAATACCAGAAATGCTCTGTAAGTTCAAGCACGGTTTTAACACGGCAGGACTCCCACCACGGTGTTCTGGCCTGCCTTCTCTCCAGCAGCTCCTTGCCATGTGAGTAACTCTAAATAAAGTCATGGTTGCCAACAAAATTAGACCCATACCAAAGTTTTTTTTTTTTTCCACCACCTTTTTTGAGACAATAGGATGTGAATTACACAATTCAGCCATTTAAAGTATACAATTCAGTGGTTTTTATTATATTCACACATGTGGAACAATCAACACAGTCAATTTGAGAACATTTTCCTCATCCCAAAGAGGAATCCCATCCCCATTAGCAATCCTCCTCCGAGCCCTAGGCAAACCCTACAGATTGGCCTAATCTGGATGTTTCATATAAGTGGACTCATATAATACTTGGCCCTTTGTGTCTGGCTTCTTTCACTTAGCCTAAGTGAAAGGGTCATCCTTGTCCATACCTCTTTTTATAATAAATATTTTGTATTGCTGTCATTTAACCTCTTAAAGTTAAATTCTTAGACTCTGTAACCAATCTACACACATAACTTTAGGAGCGCCTGGTTGCCTCCATTGGTAGAGTGTGCGACTCTTGATCTGGGAACGGGAGGTCAAGCCCCACGTTGGGTGTAGAGATTACTTAAAAAGAAAGAAAGAAAGAAAGAAATTAATATAATCTAAACATAATAAAACAGACAAAAAGTAAAGTAAAGTAATGTGCATTTTAATACATGCTCATAGACGAGTGTTGAAGACAGTGAGGTAGTTCGATGCACCTGCACGGAAATCAGGTGTATGATAGCCGCGCAGCAGACTGGCTCGTGAGGGCATGTGGCCTTCGGCATCTCAGACAGCGCAAATGGTGTTGCCTTAGGTGATGTGATTTTACATAATGGGAAACATCTGTCTACTTTGTTTGGACTTTACCCATCTCCCCTTGATTTACATGGTGGTAACATCCTTGGAAAATTAAGAATATGATAAAACTGTACAGAAAGTTCTTTTTGTTTATAGGTAAACATGAAAGC
Source organism: Mirounga leonina (assembly GCF_011800145.1). Classification (NCBI taxonomy): domain Eukaryota; kingdom Metazoa; phylum Chordata; class Mammalia; order Carnivora; family Phocidae; genus Mirounga; species Mirounga leonina. Next base: position 16,780,191 of record NW_023270442.1, on the reverse strand, counting down.
AGGTTCTCATGGCAGATCGTTATGAACAAGTTTTCACCTATGTGAGTGACCAGCAGGACATTAAATTTTTGTTTCAGCGGGTGGGAGGGTCTGATTGTGCACTGCAGGACGGTGGGAGTCTCCCAACCCTCTGAGCACTAAATTCTAGTCACTGGAACAACCCCCCCAAAATAGCATTCTGAAATGTCCCCTAGGGGGCAGTCCTGCATCCATTGAGGACTTCCCCTCTGGGGTCTACTTTGTGATATGGGCTTCATCAGTGAATATCTCTCATTAAGCTTTTTCCTTCCTGAACTGTTCAAATTATTGGCCATCCTCTTATAAACAGGAAGAAGGCTGGTACCTTCTTCAGGCACGATGAAAAGGGAATACTCTTGGTCTGATTGTCCCTGCCCCCCAGCGCCCCAGGATCCACTTCTGTTCTTAAATGTTGTGTTGTCAGAGCAATACCAAGAAGTCACACGTGCAGAGCTCCGAGTAGCCCTACAGTCTGCATCTCCTTTTGATGCTTACTGCAACTATTGATGGGGACATCCTCCTAACCGTCCCTCGCTGTGCCCGGGACCCGACTGCCTTGGGTGGAGGAATGAATGGGACACTGTTATACAGTGGTTGTCAAACTCTCACTTGTGTCCCCCTAAAATAATTTTGAAAATCTATAAATCCCCTTATACGTGGTTTACTTGACATCTAACACTTTTCATCCAAAGTTTAAATAATTGCAAAGGATGTGATTTTCAACATAGGATGAATATTGATGTTCAAGAGCATAGCAGTCTTTATCTGTGAATCTAAATGCCATACCTATTTTAGGCCTGTTGTCATCCATGAAAAACTATATGAAGCTCTTCTTTACTAGTCGAAAGTTTATGTTGTCGTTTTATCTCCTTGAACTCCTATTGCCATTCTAGGTCCCCCACAGAATTTTATACTAATGTAATAGACTTAGATGCTTGAAAGTCTTTTATCATTCAGCCTAATATGTTTCTCTGCAACAACAATGTGCAATTTTCTGTGAACGTAAGGCTTTAAAGATAAAAAATTCTTCTGGATTGAATTCTCTTTATAATGATTAATGGTACCCAATATGTAAAGAACAAATACACTGCAAATTTTGACAAATGCTTATTAAACATAACTAAGTTTTTACTGGAAATGGAGTTCTGAATGAAATGGATCAGGTCATTGGTTTCAATTCTGTTTTCTGTGGATGGACATGACTTTTGGACAAATGAGACTGTTCTGCATTAGTTTTTTTTTTAATATATGTAGCCAATGAGAAACTTTCTTCATGTAAAAACGTAGATGGGAATGGAAGGGTTTTTTCTTCTTCTAGTGTAGCATTGTCACTCAGCTTTTTGAAAGGTTTTCAAGTTATATGCTAAAAATTACATTTTCTCTCTTCTCAGTAATTTTTACCTGTCAGTTAATAACTCAAGGTCCACCATCAGTTTTGTTGAATTAAAAAAACTGGAAACCACCTGTTTATCAAAGATACCTGAGAGACTCTACTATCACTTACCAAATTGTTATAATTATACTGATTATTGCTTCATTTAGAGACACCTCGCTTCATCTACTTAACAATAGTTGAGCAAGTTGAAATAATTTTAATATATCCTCATCAACACAATATATATATTTAAATAATATGCTTTTATTTTATCCCATTTAAAAAAATTTTTTATTAACATAGAGTATATTATTTGTTTCAGGGGTACAGGTCTGTGATTCATCAGTCTTACACAATTCACAGCGCTCACCATAGTACTTACCCTCCCCAATGTCCATCCCCCAGCCACCCTATTCCTCCCACCCCCCTCCACTCCAGCAACCCTCAGTTTGTTTCCTGAGATTAAGAGTCTCTTATGGTATTTCTCCCTGTCTGGTTTCGTCTTCATTTTTCCCTCCCTTCCCCTATGATCCTCTGTCTTATTTCTCAAATTCCTCATATCAGTGAGATCATATGATACTTGTCTTTCTCTGATTGACTTATTTGGCTTAGCATAATACCCTCTAGTTCCATCCATGTTGTTGCAAATGGCAAGATTTCTTTTTTTTTTTTGATGGCTGCATAGTATTCCATTGTATATATATACACCACATCTTCTTTATCCATTCATCTGTCAGTGACATCTATGCTCTTTGCATAGTTTGGCTATTGTGGACATTGCTACTGTAAACATTGGGGTGCATGTGCCCCTTCGGATCACTACATTTTTATCTTTGGGGTCAATACCCAGTAGTGTAATTACTAGATCATATGGTAGTTATGTTTTTAATCTTTTGAGGAACCTCCATACTGTTTTCCAGAGTGGCTGCACCAGCTTGCATTCCCACCAACAGTGTACGAGGGTTCCCCTTTCTCCACACCCCCGCCAACATCTGTCATTTCCTGACTTGTTAATTTTAGCCATTCTGACTGGTATGAGGTGCTATCTTATTGAGGTTTTGATTTGGATTTCCCTGATGCCGAGCAATCACCACATCAAAAACTAATGATATATGGTGACTAACATAACATGATAAAATAAAATTTAAAAAAGATACCATCAACTTTTTTCAAAGAAACGGAACAAATAATCCTCAAATTTGTATGGAACCAGAAAAGACCCCGCATAGCCAGAGGAATGTTGAAAAAGAAAAGCAAAGCTGGCGGCATCACAATTCCAGACTTCAAGCTCTATTACAAAGCTGTCATCATCAAGATAGTATGGTCCTGGCACAAAAACAGACACATAGATCAATGGAACAGAATAGAGAACCCAGAAATGGACCCTCAACTCTATGGTCCACTAATCGTCAACAAAGCAGGAAAGAGTGTCTAGTGGAAAAAAGACAGTCTCTTCAACAAATGGTGTTGGGAAAAGTGGACAGCCACATGCAGAAGAATGAAACTGGACCATTTCCTTACACCACACACAAAAAGAGACTCAACATGGATGAAAGACCTAAATGTGAGACAGGAGTCCATCAAAATCCTAAAGGAGAACACAGGCAGCAACCTCTTCGACCTCAGCCGCAGCAACTTCTTCCTAGAAACATCGCCAAAGGCAAGGGAAGCAAGGACAAAAATGAACTATTGGGACTTCATCAAGATAAAAAGCTTTTGCACAGCAAAGGAAACAGTCAACAAAACCAAAAGACAACCGACAGAATGGGAGAAGATAATTGCAAATGACATATCAGATAAAGGGCTAGTATCCAAAATCTATAAAGAACTTATCCAACTCAACACCCAAAGAACAAATAATCCAATCAAGAAATGGACAGAAGACAGGAACAGACATTTCTGCAAAGAAGACATCCAAATGGCCAACAGACACATGAAAAAGCGCTCAACATCACTCGGCATCAGGGAAATCCCATGTTTTAAATATACTTTCCTAAACACCTTGGAGCTATGGATTTAGTTCTTCCAATTTTGGGAAAGTACCTGCCATGTAACCTAATTGGCAAAGCCAATCCTCATTGACAAACCACTTAACCAAATAAGACTTCTTTTTAGAAAGTCCACCTTCCTTTTTCAATTCAGGTAAACATGTTAGCATTTATGCCTCAGTGACCACATTTCATTTCATTCTGATTTGAAGATGAAATGAGGCATGCAGTTTGCCCCCTGGATGAAATAAGGTGCCCTATCTTAAATAGCTCCCTTTGGCACTTCTCTGGGAGTAAAGCATTCTTGAATAGCAGCTAGGTCATGGAAGAGTCAAGAACCAGTGAAAGTTGTCTTCACTCCCTGTGCCCGACCCTGGAACATTCCTCAATCTGGAACAATGCAGCACGGATCAAAATACTTCATTTCTAAATGCCACATTTTGCACTTAGCAAAACGGGTCTGTGATGAGAAGTGGTCTCTGGTTTGTGGTGTTTGATTAAATGATCTTTTTACAGTCATCAGTATTTTGCATTACCCCTTCGCTACCCCTCTAGGAGGTTTTTAAATCGCAGCCTGCGCCCCTTGGTTAGACCTGGGGAGGATGAAAGGTATTCCTTTCCTTGTCACGTGGGAGGGAGGCAGTGGTTTAAGAAGAGGTTTCAAGGTAGAGCTTGTGTGCGCCTGGACTCCAAGCCCATTCTGAAATAGACTTGTGTTAGGGGAGAATGCTTAATGGCAAGTTGGGGCTCTGGGGATATTTTCCCTTAGAGCTGATGTGCCCTCATGCCCTTTTGGAAAGATATTTTGCCCCGTTTGAAGATGGCTATATTTTAGAACATTTTCAATCCTTATCGATCTTGAGAATCTTGTAGCTGTGGTGTGCACTGAGGCCTAGAAAGCCAAAGAATGTGTAAAAAGTTGCGCTTGCATTTGGAAGTTAGAGAATTCATGTTTTTTTTCTCTCTCTTCCCATCTTACCCTCCCCTTCTTCTGCTCTGCTCTTCCCTGAGAATTATTTAAGGCAATTTATAAGGATGCTAAAATCTATCAGATCCTGAATTAAAATTGGGAGGGAAAAAGGAGAGGCAGTGGTAGAGACATACAGTGGCTGGGGAAACATACCTACAGCAATGGTAGGGATGCATAAAAACTGACGGGCAAAATAACGACGTAGCTCTCTGTCCCCAAGGGTTGTTGTCAGGCAGGCCGGTCCCTTTGCAGAAGGTGCCTCTTGTGCACCAGGATGTGGGTGGGGTCTCAAGGCCACAGGGTCTGGCTTAAGAAACAGGTTGTAGAGGGAAACTTAACCAGGCAAGGATCAGGTCCCCGATCCTTCTGGTCTCTAGGGGAGAGGTATACTGGCACTGTGCTGAAATGAAGTGGGCATACGTTCTGGGAAAGGACTCTGTTCCCCTCTTGCTCTTGTTTCATGTGGGACAAGTAAGAGCTTCCTTGTCAGTGGGACAGCAGATGGCCTGGCACCAACCAGCAGGACCCCGGGTGACAACTGTTTACAGGGGTTGTCTGGGAAGTCCAGCCACCTTGCACATGGAAACTTGGGGGGCCCACAGGAAGCTGGGGTGGCCTTTTCTGTAGCCCTCCAGTCTCACAGGAAGCTGAAAGAAGGGATGAACCCCCAGTCCCATGTGGCTTGTTGTTGAGGTAACCCAGAGGGAATTCCTGGGTAATTTTCCATTAATCCTAGGTATCTTATCAGAGTTGTACATTTTTTCTTTGAATTTGCTAACAGCTAATGTAAAGGACAAAACCTGGTCTGTTAAACATGTCACAAATTAAAGTAAAGACATACTTAGATGAACATAGAATTCTTAGAGGTGAGACCAGATGGGAATTCCTTCCGGATCTTCAAAAAAGAATGCTGATGAGAAGGAACAGCTCCTCAGAAGCATCTTTACAGTAGGAATAATGAGGAGGTTCATGCGCTAGCACTGGAGTATATAATGTTAGCTTAAAAAAAACTCTTTGAGTGCACCTGGGTGGCTCAATCAGTTGAGCAGCTGCCTTCAGCTCAGGTCATGATCCCAGGGTCCTGGGATTGAGCCCCGCATCGGGCTCCCTGCTCAGCAGGGAGCCTGCTTCTCCCTCTCCCTCTGCCTGCCACTCCCCCTGCTTGTGCTTTCTCTCTCTCACTCTCTCTCAATCTCTCAAAAACAAATAAATTAAAAAAACCTTAAAACAAAAAACTCTTTGAAATTTGCTTAGGAATCAATACAATCGTGGTAAATTGGGTTCTACTCTTTGTAATTTAAAATTTCCAAAATATATGTTTCTGAAATGTAGAAAGCTTTTAACCTAACTGTTGAAAATCTTGCTTTACTCCATAGCCTTGTTTTGGAGGAGGGTCAGGAGGGAGTGTACAAAAAGGCTGCTGGGAGAAAATACAACCGGTTTTGGACTGAATGGTTCCTAGCCCACCCTGCCACCCCGTGGCCAGAGGACTGCCCCCATCCCCCAGCTGGGCATATGCCCACATCTCTACCCTAGGAGAAGTAGATCAGTCTCTCTGCTCATCTGGGGCTGGCCTCCAGGAGCAGGCTCCCTGGGACAGCCCAGCAAGCCTGGGCAGGGGCGGGAGCCCCAAGGTGCAGGGCGGAGGCAGAAATCCTGCAGTCTTGAGCATCCACTGTAGCCTTCTAAATTCTAGAGAGCAAACTCTACACAGGGGTGTTGGGGCCAGAATGGTGAGCTGCCATGGGGTCACTGCCACGTCCGCCTTCTGCCCACTCTCTGTTCCAAGTCCTTCATTGCATGCAGAGAGAGTGCATACGTGTGGAAAGGTCAACAGCAATATCTAGGTATAAATCCATGTCTGACACACTCTTTAATATACTTACAGAAAAGAAGTAAGTAAGGCCTTTAACAGTGATAGCTATAGGAAGGCTGCTGCGGCCATACACATTATCTTAGGAGAAAGAATGGAAAGTGACTAACTTCCCCGTTTTCCTCTGCCTCTGCTGTCTCCCCTCACCTCTCCGACCAGACCTGTTTGAGGGAGGGGAGTGGAGCATGACGAGAAGAGAGTGACAAGAACAAAATCACGTGTAAAACCCTGTGAGATGTACGGGGAAAGAAAGAACTGGAACAACGTAGCTTTTTATTTTATTTTTTTAAAGTTTATTTAAGTCATCACTACACCCAACATGGGGCTCAAACCCGCGACCCTGAGATCCAGAGTCGCCTGCTTCACTGACTGAGCCAGCCAGGTGCCCCAAGGTAGCTTTTTAGTAGAGTATGCATACTTCAGGGCTGAGGACATTTTGCATCAAAGTCAGTTTTAATTTGTGTCAGAAACAACTTCAGAGTTTGTACAAGTCAGGGTTGGTGATTGCAGGCAATGGAAATTGACTTGTGGCACTTGACCAGAAAAGGAATGGGTTGGAAGCTGGACCTTGGTAGCTCGCCAAAGCAAGGGGGAGTTCGGAGGATGAGGCTGGGAGAGCACGTTCAAAAGCAAAGGTGGGCTGAGCCACAATCCAGCAGCTCAGGAAGGGCGGGAGGATGCTGGGCACTCCTGTCCGCGCCTTCTCAGGGCCTAGGCTGTCCAGGCTCTCTAGCCAGATGGAGTCTGGGCCAGCAAGTCTCTGGCCTCCGTGGCCTCCTCCCTCCCAGACACCCCCAGGGGCTCCTCCACCCACAGGAAGGAGGTGCAGGGGTTGGGCTGAAAGCTGCCAAAGTCATTCATTTCTGTTAGACCCTGATGAGATTATGATTATGTTTTACAACTGGGTCAAATGATGACATTTCATAGATCTTTTACCTTCTGAAATAAGTGAAATTTATATGTATATGCACATCTATTTGTGTATAGTCTCTTTATAAACATAACAAGTGAGCCTCTTGGCACACAATTATTGATTAACTGATTGCAGACAAAGAGGCCTTTTCCAGGTATGTTACTGAGAACCTGGGGTTCTCTAAGTGGGTTTTATCCTTTCCAAACTGGGCATGTAACAAACTACTTTCATTCAACATTTTCTGGGTCATTGTTAAAATAACATAGCTTAAATGGAATTTATTCACAGCACTGTTATATCAATATATTCTTTATTATTTTAGGATTAGCTTTCCGTGTATAACAAGAATGTTGTTATTGTCTTCAGAGGGGATTTTATTATTTCCATTCTAGAATGGGCCTTTCATTCCTTCACCACCTCCGGTTTCTCCTTCATTAACTAAGAAGCAAATTAGACTTGCATTTAGTCGATGTCTGCCAAATGTTATTTTTAGAAGCCTTCTCACCTCTTTCTCGCTCCTCCGGGATTTCTTCTTTCTTTCCTTAACTCTGCTTTGCCCTCTCAATCATTGCAATCAAAATCTGTGCCCTCCTGATATTAGTTCAATATGTAAAACAGATTGTTTATTTGCTCTTGGGATAGGAAAGCCCTTTTGAAGCTTAAAAACCCAAGGAAAAAATGATAAAAGGAAAGGTTGGTAGGTTTCTCTATAGTAATAGATTTCTGTATGCCAAATAACACTACCAAGTGGGTGACCGATGGAGAAAACATATTTGGAACACAAAAAGTAATCAAAGGGTTAATGTTTTCAGTACACAAAAATGTTCCACAATTGAAAAATGGGTAAAGGCAGTAAAGCAGTCACTTCCCAATGGAAGCAATCAGGTGACTAGTAAAAGTGTGGGAAAACATCTGAATATCATTATTAATAAAAACGGAAAAATACATAATTTTTGCATGCTAAACTGTGAAGATTAAGAAGTATTTGGGCAAAGGTGTGGGAAAATGGGTATTTCATGCTGTTGGTGCAGAGTTAATACAGCCTTTCTGGTGTGTCCTGTGTCACACACGTCTTAGAGTGTGCATATATTTTGACCCGACGATTCAGTTTGTCGAATTTAACCCAAGAAGATGAAGTAGGCATACAAATATGTGTGCACATTCATTGGCCCACTTTTTAGTAAACAGAAACACAGAGAACGTCTCAGTGTCTAGGAATAGGAGATTAGATTTTGTATCTATGTAACTGTCGTATAACGGGTAAAAACGGGAAAGAACGAACTGGAGCAACGTAGCTTTTTATTTTTTAAAACAGATCATAGACCAATAAAAAACAGATCAAAGACCAATACCCACAGTATGACCCAGTTACTTAAAAGGTCTGTGCATGCATTGAAAGATAAGTTTTCTCTGGTTGATGGATTATGAGAGACATCCCCACCTTCTTTGTGATTTTTCTGAATTTCCTAAAACTTCTTCTGTGAGTATATATTGTTGCTATATATAACACAGGAAGAAAAAACAATAAATCCTGTTGAAGGAGAATGGTGAGCCAGGGTTTTGGAATGTAGAATATTAGGAAGATGCTGGTCTTGCCCTTCTAGCTCAGAGATGTCCCAGCTCTTTGGAGTTTTGACCCAAATATTACTTTGGGTTTTGCAGTTTACCATATGCAATATTCTAAATAAAAATGATTTTTGAGAATTTCTGTTGCGGTACGTTGGATATCAGTTACTTAGCTTATTTGCAGTTCTAACAAATTGAGACCAATTATTTGGATAGTAAGTAAGATGCTAATATTTATATCTACTGTTAACACTGCCTAGAACTTTCTGTGCTGATGCTGCTGGCATGATGACATTTTTATTTTTTATTTTTTTTAAAGATTTTATTTATTTATTTGACAGAGAGAGACACAGCGAGAGAGGGAACACAAGCAGGGGGAGTGGGAGAGGGAGAAGCAGGCTTCCCGCGGAGCAGGGAGCCCGATGCAGGGCTCGATCCCAGGACCCTGGGACCATGACCTGAGCCGAAGGCAGACGCTTAACGACTGAGCCACCCAGGCGCCCCATGATGACATTTTTAAAAAATGATTCCTAGATGTGCGTCTGTCTTGGAGCTCAGATGATCGTGAGTTTAGTGTGCAGCTGTAACTACACTTTTTATACTGGGTCCTGTGCTGAACACTTGATTTTTTTCTTTTTTTTTTTTAAGGCCATCTTTATTTCGATGTTAAAAAGATTCCTGGCATCCGGTGTCACTGATACACTGTGAACCCCAGGTAGTTTGTTTCACCCCTGAGGTTCCCTCCTGAAGCTTCTCACTTACAAGACTGGTAATTTGTTGCAAAAGAGAAAAGTACAATCGTTTTATATTGCGGTAATGGTGGTGCTCCCACTATCACTGTTTTAAAAGCGGGGGGCCGGGGGGATTTTAAAATTAGTTTAAGCTGGATAGCCAACACAGTGAGCTGAAGGGATGAGATTTTTGTGTTTTCGAGAAGGCTACAAAAGTCGCGAGAGCTGTTCTTGGAATGGCCTTGTGGAAATGGGCTGGCCTGCTGGCCGCGGGATGAGCAGGCAGCTCTAAGTCTGGCATTGTTGGACCAATTGAGCCAAGACGGGTTTATTGACAGGAATGTTGCTGAAGAAGCCCGCCGAGTTGAGCTGTTTGCTTTCAGATTTAGCAGTTGTTTAAACAAGCGGGACTCTTTATTCTTGCTCAGACCTGAGCGATCCGAGCCTCAAGGTTGAAAAGTAAAAAGGGAACATAAGAGAAAGTTCTTTCTCAACTTCGATTTCACTGTGTTACACTGACTTTCCTTCAGCACTTTTTTGTTGTTGTTCTTAATGCCATTTCTTCCCATCCTACCGTCCGAAGGATCCTTTTTTAGAACTCACTTCATGTTTTCATTATCCAGTCTTTTTTTTGTTGCATCAGAAACAAAGCAAACAATAATAGTAACTTTGACAACAGAAGAAATGGAATAGACCCTCCCCCTCAAACAAACAAATAGAAACTCAAGAGAACCATCCCAGTCCCTTACAGATGTCTTGGTGGAGGTCCTAGAAGGAGGGCAGAAACCCAGGATTTATTGAATGCTTACTGTGTACAGCCTTGGGAGATGAACATTTAT